>NW_019154133.1:11657941-11724355 GCF_002288905.1 Enhydra lutris kenyoni | reverse complement strand
TTTTTTTTTTTTTTCTTTTTCTTCTTTCTGAACCTCTTTTTATCCCCTTTCTCCCCCTCATGATTTGGGATCTCTTCTGATTTGGCTAAAGCATATTTTCCTGGGGTTGTTGCCACCCTTTTAGTATTTTACTTGCTCCTTCATCTACTCTTATCTGGACAAAATGACAAGGCGGAAAAATTCACCACAAAAAAAAGAACAAGAGGCAGTACCAAAGGCTAGGGACCTAATCAATACAGACGTTGGTAATATGTCAGATCTAGAGTTCAGAATGACGATTCTCAAGGTTCTAGCCGGGCTTGAAAAAGGCATGGAAGATATTAGAGAAACCCTCTCGGGAGATATAAAAGCCCTTTCTGGAGAAATAAAAGAACTAAAATCTAACCAAGTTGAAATCAAAAAAGCTATTAATGAGGTGCAATCAAAAATGGAGGCTCTCACTGCTAGGATAAATGAGGCAGAAGAAAGAATTAGCAATATAGAAGACCAAATGACAGAGAATAAAGAAGCTGAGCAAAAGAGGGACAAACAACTACTGGACCATGAGGGGAGAATTCGAGAGATAAGTGACACCATAAGACGAAACAACATTAGAATAATTGGGATTCCAGAAGAAGAGGAAACAGAGAGGGGAGCAGAAGGTATATTGGAGAGAATTATTGGAGAGAATTTCCCCAATATGGCAAAGGGAACAAGCATCAAAATCCAGGAGGCAAAGAGAACCCCCCTCAAAATCAATAAGAATAGGTCCACACCCCGTCACCTAATAGTAAAATTTACAAGTCTTAGTGACAAAGAGAAGATCCTGAAAGCAGCCCGGGAAAAGAAGTCTGTAACATACAATGGTAAAAATATTAGATTGGCAGCAGACTTATCCACAGAGACCTGGAAGGCCAGAAAGAGCTGGCATGATATATTCAGAGTACTAAACGAGAAAAACATGCAGCCAAGAATACTATATCCAGCTAGGCTATCATTGAAAATAGAAGGAGAGATAAAAAGCTTCCAGGACAAACAAAAACTGAAAGACTTTGCAAATACCAAACCAGCTCTACAGGAAATATTGAAAGGGGTCCTCTAAGCAAAGAGAGACCCTAAGAGTAGTAGATCAGAAAGGAACAGAGACAATATACAATAACAGTCACCTTACAGGCAATACAATGGCACTAAATTCATATCTCTCAATACTTACCCTGAATGTGAATGGGCTAAATGCCCCAATCAAAAGACACAGGGTATCAGAATGGATAAAAAAACAAAACCCATCTATATGTTGCCTACAAGAAACTCATCTTAAACCCGAAGACACCTCCAGATTTAAAGTGAGGGGGTGGAAAAGAATTTACCATGCTAATGGACATCAGAAAAAAGCAGGAGTGGCAATCCTTATATCAGATCAATTAGATTTTAAGCCAAAGACTATAATAAGAGATGAGGAAGGACACTATATCATACTCAAAGGAACTGTCCAACAAGAAGATCTAACAATTTTAAATATCTATGCCCCTAACATGGGAGCAGCCAACTATATAAACCAATTAATAACAAAATCAAAGAAACACATCGACAATAACACAATAATCGTAGGGGACTTTAACACTCCCCTCACTGAAATGGACAGATCGTCCAAGCAAAAGATCAACAAGGAAATCAAGGCCTTAAATGACACACTGGACCAGATGGACATCACAGATATATTCAGAACATTTCATCCCAAAGCAACAGAATACACATTCTTCTCTAGTGCACATGGAACATTCTCCAGAATAGATCATATTCTCGGTCCTAAATCAGGTCTCAACCGTTATCAAAAGATTGGAATCATTCCCTGCATATTTTCAGACCACAATGCTCTGAAGCTAGAACTCAATCACAAGAGGAAATTTGGAAAGAACCCAAATACATGGAGACTAAACAGCATCCTTCTAAAGAATGAATGGGTCAACCAGGAAATTAAAGAAGAGTTGAAAAAATTCATGGAAACAAATGATAATGAAAACACAACGGTTCAAAATCTGTGGGACACAACAAAGGCAGTCCTGAGAGGAAAATATATAGCGGTACAAGCCTTTCTCAAGAAACAAGAAAGGTCTCAGGTACACAACCTAACCCTACACCTAAAGGAGCTGGAGAAAGAACAAGAAAGAAACCCTAAACCCAGCAGGAGAAGAGAAATCATAAAGATCAGAGCAGAAATCAATGAAATAGAAACCAAAAAAACAATAGAACAAATCAACGAAACTAGGAGCTGGTTCTTTGAAAGAATTAATAAGATTGATAAACCCCTGGCCAGACTTATCAAAAAGAAAAGAGAAAGGACCCAAATAAATAAAATCATGAATGAAAGAGGAGAGATCACAACGAACACCAAAGAAATACAGACAATTATAAGAACATACTATGAGCAACTCTACGCCAACAAATTTGACAATCTGGAAGAAATGGATGCATTCCTAGAGACATATAAACTACCACAACTGAACCAGGAAGAAATAGAAAGCCTGAACAGACCCATAACCAGTAAGGAGATTGAAACAGTCATCAAAAATCTCCAAACAAACAAAAGCCCAGGGCCAGACGGCTTCCCGGGGGAATTCTACCAAACATTTAAAGAAGAACTAATTCCTATTCTCCTGAAACTGTTCCAAAAAATAGAAATGGAAGGAAAACTTCCAAACTCATTTTATGAGGCCAGCATCACCTTGATCCCAAAACCAGACAAGGATCCCATCAAAAAAGAGAACTACAGACCAATATCCTTGATGAACACAGATGCAAAAATTCTCGCCAAAATACTAGCCAGTAGGATACAACAGTACATTAAAAGGATTATTCACCACGACCAAGTGGGATTTATTCCAGGGCTGCAAGGTTGGTTCAACATCCGCAAATCAATCAATGTGATACAACACATTAATAAAAGAAAGAACAAGAACCATATGATCCTCTCGATAGATGCTGAAAAAGCATTTGACAAAGTACAGCATCCCTTCCTGATCAAAACTCTTCAAAGTGTAGGGATAGAGGGCACATACCTCAATATTATCAAAGCCATCTATGAAAAACCCACCGCAAATATCATTCTCAATGGAGAAAAACTGAAAGCTTTTCCGCTAAGGTCGGGAACACGGCAGGGATGTCCGTTATCACCACTGCTATTCAACATAGTTCTAGAAGTCCTAGCTTCAGCAATCAGACAACAAAAGGAAATTAAAGGCATCCAAATCAGCAAAGAAGAAGTCAAACTATCACTCTTCGCAGATGATATGATACTATATGTGGAAAACCGAAAAGACTCCACTCCAAAACTGCTAGAACTTGTACAGGAATTCAGTAAAATGTCAGGATATAAAATCAATGCCCAGAAATCAGTTGCATTTCTCTACACCAACAACAAGATAGAAGAAAGAGAAATTAAGGAGTCCATCCCATTTACAATTGCACCCAAAACTATAAGATACCTAGGAATAAATCTAACCAAAGAGACTAAGAATCTATACACAGAAAACTATAAAGTACTCATGAAAGAAATTGAGGAAGACACAAAGAAATGGAAAAATGTTCCATGCTCCTGGATTGGAAGAATAAATATTGTGAAAATGTCTATGCTACCTAAAGCAATCTACACATTTAATGCAATTCCTATCAAAGTACCATCCATTTTTTTCAAAGAAATGGAACAAATAATCCTAAAATTTATATGGAACCAGAAAAGACCTCGAATAGCCAAAGGAATATTGAAAAAGAAAGCCAAAGTTGGTGGCATCACAATTCCGGACTTCAAGCTCTATTACAAAGCTGTCATCATCAAGACAGCATGGTACTGGCACAAAAACAGACACATAGATCAATGGAACAGAATAGAGAGCCCAGAAATAGACCCTCAACTCTATGGTCAACTAATCTTCGACAAAGCAGGAAAGAATATCCAATGGAAAAAAGACAGCCTCTTCAACAAATGGTGTTGGGAAAATTGGACAGCCACATGCAGAAAAATGAAATTGGATCATTTCCTTACACCACACACGAAAATAGACTCAAAATGGATGAAGGACCTCAATGTGAGAAAGGAATCCATCAAAATCCTTGAGGAGAACACAGGCAGCAACCTCTTCGACCTCAGCCACAGCAACATCTTCCTAGGAACATCGCCAAAGGCAAGGGAAGCAAGGGCAAAAATGAACTATTGGGATTTCATCAAGATCAAAAGCTTTTGCACAGCAAAGGAAACAGTTAACAAAACCAAAAGACAACTGACAGAATGGGAGAAGATATTTGCAAATGACATATCGGATAAAGGGCTAGTGTCCAAAATCTATAAAGAACTTAGCAAACTCAACACCCAAAGAACAAATAATCCAATCAAGAAATGGGCAGAGGACATGAACAGACATTTCTGCAAAGAAGACATCCAGATGGCCAACAGACACATGAAAAAGTGCTCCACATCACTCGGCATCAGGGAAATACAAATCAAAACCACAATGAGATACCACCTCACACCAGTCAGAATGGCTAAAATTAACAAGTCAGGAAATGACAGATGCTGGCGAGGATGCGGAGAAAGGGGAACCCTCCTACACTGTTGGTGGGAATGCAAGCTGGTGCAACCACTCTGGAAAACAGCATGGAGGTTCCTCAAAATGTTGAAAATAGAACTACCCTATGACCCAGCAATTGCACTGCTGGGTATTTACCCTAAAGATACAAACGTAGTGATCCGAAGGGGCACGTGCACCCGAATGTTTATAGCAGCAATGTCTACAATAGCCAAACTATGGAAAGAACCTAGATGTCCATCAACAGACGAATGGATAAAGAAGATGTGGTATATATACACAATGGAATACTATGCAGCCATCAAAAGAAATGAAATCTTGCCATTTGCGACGACGTGGATGGAATTAGAGGGTATCATGCTTAGCGAAATAAGTCAATCGGAGAAAGACAACTATCATATGATCTCCCTGATATGAGGGAGAGGAGATGCAACATGGGGGGTTAAGGGTGTAGGAGAAGAATAAATGAAACAAGATGGGATTGGGAGGGAGACAAACCATAAGTGACTCTTAATCTCACAAAACAAACTGAGGGTTAATGGGGGGAGGGGGTTGGGGGGGTGGGATTATGGACATTGGGGAGGGTATGTGCTATGGTGAGTGCTGTGAAGTGTGTAAACCTGGCGATTCACAGACCTGTACCCCTGGGGATAAAAAGATATTATATGTTTAAAAAAAATAAAATTTAAAAAAAAAAAAAAAAAGAATGTCAGGATATGTGTTCTCTCTTCTGTTAATTATTAACAATAATTAAAGAAAAAAACAGTTCCATATTATACAGGTTAGATGAGACACTAAATGCATCAAAAATTCCCTTTAATGGGATGTCTGAATGACTCAGTCTGTTGGGCATCTGCCTTCAGCTCGGGTCATGGTCCCAGGACCCTGGGATTGAGCCCCACATCAGGGTCCTGTGCAGGGAACCTGCTTCTCCTTCTGCCTGCTATTCCTCATGCTTGTGTTCTCTCTCCCTCTCTCTGTGTCAAATCAATCAATCAGTCAATCAAGCAAAGAAAGAAAGAGAGAGAGAGAAAAAAAGGAATAGAGAGGGAGGGAGGGTGGGAGGGAGAGAGAGGAAGGAAGGAAGAAAGGAAGGAAGGAAGGAAGGAAGGAAGGAAGGAAGGAAATCCCCTTTAATGAAACATATTAAACACTCTGAATATAATCAGGAGCACTTGGCAAGATTTTCAGAAAGTGAATTGGCCGAGCACGTTGTATATTCCTTAAGCAGCTTTTATCAAAGAGGGTCAATCTAGAATTTTTACATTCTCTTACTAGGCTTGGCATTCCCCCTTCAATTTTATTGAAGTATAATTGACAATTATTTTTTAATATTTAAGGTGTTTGATTTGATATTTTTACATAACTCTGCATTGTGAACAATCAAGCTAATTAAGATATCAAACATCTCATAGTCACTTTTTTTTTTTTGGTGAAAACACTTAAGATCTATCCTCTTAGCAAATTTCAAGTATATCATACAGTATTGCTAACTATAGCCACATTGCTGTACAATACATCTCCAGAAATTATCCATCTTGAATAACAAATTATACATTTATAACAGAAATATGAATTTTAGTTTTTTTTTTCTATTTCTGTAAAGAATGCCATTGGAATTTTGAAAGGGGCTGCACTGGATCCATAGATTGCTTTGATTAGTATGGACATTTTAATAATTTTAATTATTTCAATCCATGAAAATGGGATGTCTTTATATTTATATGTGTCTCCTTTGATTGCCTTCATCAATGTTTTATAATTTTCAGTGTACAAGTCTTTCACTTTTTTCACTAACTTTATTCCTAAGTAGCTTATTATTTTTGTTGCTATTGTGAATGGATGGTTTTTTTAATTTCTTTTTTGGACAGCTTGTTGTTTGTGTACAGAAATGCAACCGATCTTTGCCCGTTGATTTTATATCCTCAACTTCACTGAATTTATTAGATATAGCAGTTTTTTGGTGGAGTCTTTAGGGTTTTCTACATATAATGTCATGTCATCTACAAACAGATGCAATGTAAAGTTAGGTTGTTTATTTCAGTCTTTCTTCTTTTTTAATGTAGGCATTTCCTTCTTAGTATTGCTTTTTGTTGTTGTTGTTCCATCACACACAATTTTTGGTATGTTATGTTTTTGTTTTCTTTGTCTTGAGACACTTTTTAAATTCCCTTTTAATATCTTCTTTGACCCAATGGTTGTTTAAGAATGTGTTGTTTAATTTCCATTTATTTGTGAATTCTCCCATTTTGTGTTAGCGATTTCTACTTTCATTCCATTGTAGTCAGAAAAGATACTTGGAATGATTTTGACCTTATTAAAATTTTTAAGATTTGTTTTATGACAACATATGATCTATCCTGGAGAATGTTTTGTGTGTGCTTGAGAACAATAACAATCTTCAGCTGTTAGTTGGAACATTTTCCATGTTTGTTAGGTCCATTTGTTCAATAGTGTTGGTCAGATCAGATATTGGGCTTTGCAAGTAGAAAAATCAACATTATGAAAAAGTCCTCAAACAAAAGATACTATCACCTGGAAAAAAATTGACCCCCAAATATTTGATATTCCATGTATAAATGACAGATGCACATTAAAATCTTTTTGGAAGTCAACTTTAGTACAGGATTCTAATTAATTGGTCTCCATTCCTTATAGGGCTTTTGGGCTCCACCAGACTTCTCTATAATGTAATGCCAACAGTTCAATTTGAAAACTTGAAGGTCTGTAGGCCAATATTGAATTCTCTGCATTTTTCAATCTATCCCTCTATTTACTTCTATATTTCACATACATCTTTTCCCTAGTTGATGCTTAAGATGCTTAATTTTTTATAGCATTATTTAATGTAACCTTTGATGTTGTTGAATTTATCAGATGCCATTTATTTTTTGTATATAGTGATATTTTCATAGATTTTTCTCCTTCAAATATTTTGATGTAGTGGCTTATATGTTGATAGACTTCCTTATGTTAAAACATTCTTAAATTCCTGGAAAACTCTGACTTGGGAATTGGGTATACTGCTTTTATTTTTATTTTATTTTTTTATACATTAATAAATTAATGTATTTTAATACATTAAATGAATACATTTAATACATTTAAATGAACTTTTAATATAAAATTAGTTTTATATTACTAAATATAAATAATATATAAATAATAATATAAAATTAATATAAAATTAAAATTATATAAAATAAAAGTATTAAACCTTTAATACATTACTAGGATTTCCTAATCAAATTCCTTCCAACATTTAGAAATCATGCATTTTAGGCAAAATTGGTCAACTTGTCCTTTTTAAAATTTAGGTTTTGATATTAATGATAAACCATTTCATAAAATGAATATGAAAAATCACTATTTTTGGTATGATATGAAATATTTTAAAGTTATAGGAAGTATTCTTTTTTTTTAAAGAGAGAGACACTTAGTCTGGTGCCTTTTTGAATTTTTTTTCTGTGCCAGTTTATTATTTTTTTTTTTTTAGATTTTATTTATTTATTCAAGAGAGAGAGGGAGCATGAGAAAAAGAGACATCAAGGTAGAGTGGTAGAGGGAGAAGCAGACTCCCCCACTGAGCAGGGAGCCAGATGTGGGACTTGATCTCAGGACCCTGGGATCATGACCTGAGCCAAGGCAGATGCTTAAGTGACTGAGCCACCCAGGCACCCTGTGCCAAGTTCTCTTTCCTCTTCTTCTTGGACTCCAATAGTCCAAGATGCTAGGTGTTTTGAATTTTTTTCATAAATCTCTGATACTCTGTTGTTTTTTTTCTACTATTTTTCCTTCCTATTTTTCACATTGGATTATATTAATCTATTTCAAGTTCATCTCTTTTTTTCCTCTGTCATCTCTATTCTGCTATTGAGACAATACAGTAAACTTTCAAATTTTAGTTACAGTTCTTTTCAGTTTAAAGATTTCTATCTTTTTTTAAATAGTTGCTGTTACATAGTTGAGAACTTTTATCTTTGCATTCATTTCAATAGTCTTTACCTTATGTAGCACAGTTATAATTTCTTCTCTAAAATCTTTGACTATTCCAATCTCAACTTAAGAGTTGGTATTTATTTATTTATTTTGGTGAGAAATAATCACATTTTCCTTATTCTTCGTATGTCAGGTAATTTTGGATTCTGCCTTGGACATTTTGATTACTATGTTGTGAAACTTTGGATCCTGGCGGACTGTTGACTTCTTTGTTTTAGGAGACAATGAATCCAGTTAGTTTCAGACTGCAAGTTCTATCTTACATTCTGTGGGTGTTGGTCCCAAGGTCAGTTTAGGTTTCAAAGATTATGCTATGTTGTCATATAATAGTGAAATTCTTAAAGTCTTTGCTATGTGTTTTTCGGTCTGGTTCTAGGGATGCAGAGCTCAGGTTTGAACCTAGAATGTTTTCAGTTCATGCACAAAATTAGGGAGTCCCCTTTTCCAGATTTCCCCTTTCTCAGATTCAACCACACTATACCACTCAGGGGTCTCTTTTATATACCCTCTGGCTGGAAAGATAGTTTATCCCTGAATGACAGCTACAGCTCCTTGACTGGGGGCCTACCCATGAATCAAAGCAGAAATATTAAAGCAAGAAAAAAAATGGGGATTTCCCCACACTTTTCAGACTGTCAGCGTCTGTTTTTCTACTTCTTCTGGACAGAAAGATGATTTCTCTGAGTTTTGGTTGTCTGCATCTTCACCACTGGAGCTGCAATCAAGAGAGGGAGAGATGAAAAAACAGGAAGAAAAACATCCTGAAGATTTTACCTCCGTACTCTTTGGCATTGTTTTTTGTTTTTGTTTTTGTTTTTTTTTCTGGCTTTATGGCCAGAAAGATGCGATTTTTCTCTGTTCTTGCTTCCTATATCTCTGCACCTATGGAATCATTATGAGATGATCACTCTCAAATCAAAACCATGAGGAAAAAAGAAAGAGAAAGAGAGAAAATGGGACTCACACCCATATAATTTGCTTCTTAAGTTTTGACCTACTCTTTCCAATCTTTTTGCTTTTATTTAGTACTTTTCAGAGTTCTAAATGCCTGCTCTTTCTGTTTTATCCAGGGTTTCCTTTGAAATCAATGAGACAGATAGGTTAGAGTGGGCTTACTCCATCTTGGTTGTCCTTGGAAGTACTAATGCCTTTTAAAATACAGTACTTTATTTATCTTTCTAATCTGCTTTATGGTTTTTGGTATTTCAGGGTTTTAGTTCTTTCTTGAGTCAATATTTTTAGTTCATATTTTGCTAGAAAATCGTTTATTTCTCCTAAAGTTTCAAAAGTGTTGCTGTATACTTACCAAAAACAAACAAAAAAATGTTTTCTTATGTCTATCTCTTCCATATATGTGGTTACATCTCTTCATTGTTAATGTGGCATATCTGTTTCAACTCCTGTTCCAAAAAATCAGGCATAGCAAAACTTTCTCTATTTTATTAGTCTTTTCAAAGTGTAAACTTTCAATTTATTCTTTTTATTTTTTTAGCTTTTGTCTTTATTATTAATATCATCCCAATATCTTTTGTTTATATTGTTAGTTTCTCATTACTGCAATAAAATAATTTATTTTCAAACTCTCTTCAAAATAAAATTATTTAAGCTATAAATTTTCCTCTGGAACATTAGTATATGTGTATTAACATATTACACAGGTTTTGCTATGAGGTGTTCTAGTATGGTGGGTAAGAGTGTACATTTCTTGAATTGCAACTCTTGTCTCTTCTTGTATTCACTAGAGCAAGTTACTTAACTTCTTTATGCCCCAGTCTCTTCTGCCAAATGGGAATAATAATATACATAACTGCTAAGACTGAGATTTTCCAAGTTAAAAGGCTTGCACTGAGTAAGCATTCAGTAATCGTTGTTACTTCTACTTTCTGAATAATTTTTACTTTTGATTTTATTTCTTGTTTGGGTTGTTTAAAAGTGGATTCTTAATTTCTAATACTTAAGAGATTTTTGGTCTACTTATAATTATTTATGTCTGTGTTTATTGGATAATGACCAGATATTGCAACAGGTAAAACCCTAATTATTTTACTCTGCTGAAGTTACTTTGTGGCCAAATATATAATATTTTCTAAGTATTCCATGAAAATAAAAAAGGTAAAAACATTTATATAAATGTGTATGTCCTAGAAATTCTTACTTGTAAACTATATGAGTCACAATCTATTTGCTTATTATTTTTATTTACTAGAGAGATGTTTATTAAAGTTTCCCATTGTAATGGACCTTTATGTAGTCAGTTAGGCAACAAATAGATTCCTAGAAGTATTTTTCCATATATTTGACTACTTGTCATATGAGCAAGTTAGCCTTATTAGATCCCTGAGGTTTGGCAAAATTTCTCAAATTTACCTTATAATTTCCATCTATTTTTATTTTATGTAGTGAGATTCTTTTCCCACCTGATATTCAAGCCACTGATTATGTACCCAGAAGTGTACATTTTCTTTTTCAGTTTACCTATTAACAAGCTAATAATGGCTTTTAGTTTCAGGAAGTCTTTTCTATGTTCTAAGTGCAACTCTGATATTCTTTGTTTGCTTTTTTTTTGAAGGTCTACTTCATTGGAATCCGCTTGTTATAAATGTCATTTTGCTGGTCTTCCCTTGGTTTACTAAACCCCACTTAAATAAACTATGTTTTTTATTTGTGTGCTTATGGTTTTTGCTTTCCCTTAGCTTCTATACAAGCCAGGATATTAAGGTCTCTCAAGTAGTGACATATGAGTGAACAATGATGTCAATGATATTTAAGTTCTTGAGGGCTACGTGACCACTGCTCTTCTGTTAAGGACTGGAATACAGTCTCTGTTCCCAGACTGGTCTGGTACAATTAAAGGCCTTTTCCACAATATCAAGAGCTGTGGGTTATTCTGCCCACTGGGGTAGGTTCCCTCCAAATTCTGCAGAGTTGGTAGGATTAAACCATCTGAAAACCATATGCAGTAAATAGGCAGATTACTTACTACCCCTTAGGTTGCCTCAGAGAACCACAATTTGTGATCTACTTCCCCAGACCTCAGTGAGAGGCAAGATTTTTTTTCTCTGTTTATTGGTACCCTTGTTCTCTGTCAGAGTCAAGAGATGAAGTCCAAAGTTTATTAGAAATAACAAGCTGAAAATGGGGAATGGGAGTAATACCTGATTGAAAAAAATTTTTCACTCAAAATAGCAACAAAAATGGCAAGAAACAAAAATGGCAAAATAAGATTTCATTCAAAATAACAATAAAAATGGTAAGATGCAAATAAATTTAACATGAAAGGTATGAGGCTTTATAAGGAAAACAAACTATTATTAAATGTTATAGAGCCAAACACATAAATCGATATAACATGTTCAAAGATAAGAAAGCAAAATATTCTAAAATTATAAAAATTTTAAAATATTAACCTATACAATAATGTAACTCAAAGCAGAGTGTCTCAAATGGGGGTGACAAACTGGGTAAAAAAATTTCCAAGTTCGTAAAAAAATTTAAAATGTTCAAGAATATCCCTCAAAATTCTGAATTGAAGACTAAGGCAGGTCTTGGTTTTTACTTAATAGCAATTACTGTCAGATCACTCCAATTAAAATGGTAAGTTTTTGGATAGGAATATACATAGAAATTAGCAGAACAGAAAAGAAAACCAAAGATAAATCCGAGTATAAATGCATATTAATTTATGACAAAGGTGGCATTTCAAGTCAGTGAAGAAAGTGAAGTTTATTTAATAAACAGTGCAAGCATAATTGGCTGGGGAAAAAACAAAGTTAAATTTTGCTCGTATGCTCTGTACAAAAATTAATTCCAGATGGATTAACAATTCAAGCATAAATGATTTTAAAAATATTTAAAAAGAAAACTAGAATATCATTTGTACAAGGTCTATTGGGTGAGATTTTCCTAAGCAAAACAGGAAACCAAAAAGCTATAAAGGAAAAGATTAACATAATTGACTACATAAAGGTCTAATTTATTATATAGCATAAGATAGCATAACTGAAGTCAGAGGTGATGGTAGTAGACCAGGAAAATATTTGACAGAAATTGGGTGAATAATCCTAAACAAGCAAAACTCCATCTATGGATTAGAAAAAGACAAGCCATCCAATAGAAAATTGTTCAAAGAATGTAAGCAAGCACTTGGTAGAAGAGGGAATCCGAATAGCCAGGAAACATGTGAAAAGAAATGCATCCTTACTGGCAAACCAAAAAAAAACTGACCAAAAACAAACAAACAAACAAACAAAACAGAATGTGTGCAAGGGGTAACAAGTAGTGCTGGTGGAGTTATGAAGAAATGGAAATTCACATAGGATGCTGGTGGGAGTAAAAAAATGTTACAATGTATACATATAAACTTACACAAATGTAAATTGGTAGTATTCATTGAACTAGAATTTGAGTTTGCTCGTGTTTTGACCAGTAATCCCACTTTTGAGAATGTATACTATCGAAATAAAAAAGACTACTATGTAAGGACCTTCATGGTATCATTTTTGTAATGGTAAAAATGGAATCTACTTGATCATCTAGCAGCAGCGAAATCAAGGGATAAATTGTAAGTTGGAAAGAATTTCATGCTGCTTCTAAAAAGAATAAAAATCTATAAACCTGAAGGGATATCTGTTTTTTAAGCATTTATTTACTTATTTGACAGAGAGAGGGACAGCAAGAGGGAACAAAGCAGGGGGAGTGGCAGAAGGAGAGGGAGAAGTAGGCTCCTGCTGAGCAGGGAGCCCACGTGGGACTTGATCTCAGGATTCTGGGATCATGACCTGAGCCGAAGATAGATTCTTAACTGACTGAGCCACCCAGGCACCTCCGGATATCTATTTTCAAGTAAAAAAGCAAGTAGCAGAGTAATGTACTACTACAATGCCATTAAAAAAAACCAAAACAAAACAACAAGCAAAACCTCATAAATAATATGTATGTTTAAAAAAGGATGGAAAAAGTTATGAAAGTATATACCTCAGGGTGTGGAATGGAAGGAGAATCTGAAGGACGGTTACTCACTCTTTCTTTAAGCATGTTTGGACTGTTTCACTTTTTAAATTGTATATGTAATTTTCGTGAATTTTAATGTGAATTTAAATTAATAATTTTTTTTAATTAAAAAATTATTAATTTAAAATCTAAAATTTTAATGTGAATTTTTTAAAAACTAAAGACATTTAAAAAATAATTTTGCTTGTTTAGGGAACCAATTGTTATAAGTCAGTTTGACAACAGCACAGCAATCGGAAAGGAAGAAGTCAGATTGAAAATGGTGTCAGGGTACACATTATAAAGGACTAACACATTTCAGCTCTATTCAGGAATCTCTTGTGTTTAAGAAAGCGACCTAATTTTTTCAAGATTTATGTATTCATTTGGGGGGAGGGGCCAAGGGAGAAAGAGTCTTAAGCCAATTCACACTGAGCACAGAGCCCCACACAAGGCTTAACACAACCTAAAGATCAAGACCCAAACTGAGGAGAAAGGGGAACCCTCCTACACTGTTGGTGGGAATGCAAGCTGGTACAGCCACTCTGGAAAACAGTATGGAGGTTCCTCAAAAAGTTGAAAATAGAGCTACCCTACAACCCAATAATTGCACTACTGGGTATTTACCCTAAAGATGCAAATATAGTGATCCCAAGGGGCATGTGCACCCAAATGTTTATAGCACACAATAGCCAAACTACGGAAAGAATCTAGATGTCCATCAATAGACGAACGGATAAAGATATACAATGGAATACCATGCAGCCATCAAAAGAAATGAAATCTTGCCATTTGCAATGATGTGGAACTAAAGGGTATTATGCTGAGTGAAATAAATCAATCAGAGAAAGACAACTATCATATGATCTCCCTGATATGAGGAATTTGAGAGGCAAAGTGGGGGATTTGGGGGATAGGGAAGGAAATAAATGAAACAAGATGGGATTGGGAGGGAGACAAACCATAAGAGACTCTTAATCTCACAAAACAAACTGAGGGTTGTGGCAGGAGGGGTATGGAGAGGGTGGTTGGGTTATGGACATTGGGGAGGGTATGCGCTATGGTGAGTGCTGTGAAGTATGTAAATCTGATGATTCACAGACCTGTACCCCTGGGGCAAATAATACATGTATGTTAATTTAAAAAATTAAAAAATAAATAAATAAAAGGGGGAAAAAAAAGACCCAAGTTGAAACCAAGAACCCAACGATGATCCGACTGCCCCACCCAAGAGTCCCTAAGAAAATGACCCAATAAACAATGTAAATTTAAAAAGTAATAGCATTTTGGAATAGGAATAAGATATTTTGGAGGTGTCCATATCACATAGTTATTTTAAAAATCCCAGCAAGAAGAGAAAAGAGAAACATGGGAATAGTGTTTTTCAAACCACTGGTCACAATATATACCGGGCCTTCAAATGACTTGAATGACTTACTATGAACATTTTTGAAAAATGAAACAGAATATAAAATATCAGAGGGCATCACTCCTAATAAGTGAAGGTATTCCTCTAGAGGTGTTTTTCAGGCATATAGTATTCATTCATACATACAAACTGTGATGAAAAAAGATTTCCAGCTGGGGGTTGCCATTAAACACATTTAAGGCCAGTTTAATACTTTTAGAGATAAAACTGACAGAACACATCAATTGATAGATTGCAAACTAAAGGATGAAAGAACTGAACAATGTTAAAGTCCAGGAGTTTAAAATGAAATGCAAATGAAATTTAAAAACGAAAGGATAACATTCTTCCTGTTACTTTACACAGTCACGGCCACCTCCAGGATCCCACCTCTTTGTTAAAGTCCAGTCCTAGATGCCTGAACAAAATGAGGATGCAGGCCTATTCTTACCAATAAAAGTGGTAGATAGGAGCCAACATGTTACCTTATAAGGCATTCTAGGAAGGCAAATGATCAACTATAGGCCCCCTCTTCCAGGTCCTGAGAGTCTATCATTATTATCTTCACTTTTAAAAATCATTATTTATTCGAAGCCAGATCTTTGTTGTGGTGCTTGTATTATTTTGTTTTTTGTTTTTGTTTTTGTTTTTTTCAACAAGAAATCCACTTAGAACAATAGTTCCTTGGGGTGCCTGGGTGGCTCAGTCAGTTAAGTATAGAGTCTTGGTTTTGGCTTAGGTCTTGATTTCAGGGTTGTGAGATCAAGCCCTGAGTCAGGCTCCATGCTCAGCGGGGAGTCTGCTTGAGAATCTCTTTCCCCCTCTCTCTGACCCTCAATCCCTGCTCTCTCTCTCTAATAAATAAATTATTTTTAAAAAAAAGAACAATAGTTCCTTAAGCCATCCCCATTCTCATCACCATTCTCTCTTCTTTTCTCTTCCCCTTTCCATTCCTCTCCCTTCCCCTCCCCTCTCCAACCCTTTGCAGGGTACCAATCTCTCTAACACACAGAATGGCTACCAGTCAGAGTTAAAGACTGGATCCCACCCTCCTTTGAGCCACTGCTCTCAGTACAGCCTCTTACAAGATTGGTATTTACACTTCATTCCTTTACTAGTTCACACGGTGGTCTTTCTCTTCTAGCACATAGCATATTAGGTTCTCACATGTAGGGTAAGTTTTGTTTTTAACTTGTCTGCATTTCCTCTGCACCCAGTACTATGTCTGCTACATGGTAGGCAAACTGTTGGAATGGGTGAGTAAATGAATACATGCCGAGCCATTTGCTGAGTTCTAACTGCATTATCTTACAGTCCTTTGCTTCTTAAGTGTCCATCTTTCTTGAACCTTAAACTTCTACCCTCTGAGTCTTTTGCCTTATTATTCAACACACATGTATAAACTTTCCAAATAGCCATTAGAAAGGGGAAAAAAAGAACAAAACTTCTCTCAAAATTTTAAGCTATTTCTTTCCTTATCACAGCTAAACTTTCCGGAAAAGTAGTCAAATTTTGCTACTACCCCCTTTTCAACCTGCATTCACTCCTCAACTCTTAAATTGTGGCTTTAGTGCCAACTACAATTCCTAGGAAAATACAGTCAACAGAGGGACATATTAAAACACAGCATAGGAATGCAATCAGCAAAATTCAGACTGTGGCAAGCTCAATTTAGCAGCACAGCCATAAATGAAGAGAGAGAGGTAAATGTATACATAGACTTTTAAAATATTAAAAAAATCTTAATTCATAGACCTTTTTGGACTCAAGCTTTTAAAAAGCGATATATGACATTTATTCTGAATTGTGGAAAACAGCAATTATGTAAATTAGCATTAAGTGGATATTTGATGATACAAAGAAATTATTATTTATTGATTTTAGGTGCAATAACAGTAAGATAATTATAAAATTTTTTCAATAGCCTTATCTGTTAATGATACATGCTGAAATATTTATGGATAAAATAATATGGCATCTGAAATATGTTCCAAAACATACAAGGATTAGAATCTTATATAAAACAAGGCCATGGGTTGATCACTGTTAAATTTGAGTAATGAACATGGAGGTTTACCCTATTATATTTGAAATATTCCATAATAAAAAATTAAAAAGAAGCAGGGCTTCAATTCCAACATCCTACTTAAACTGCTTTGGGCATAGTCATCAACAAACAAAATGGCCAATTTCATGAGCATCTTTTCAAGTTATTATCATGATTCCTGTTGCACCTGACCTTGTTACCTAATCTCTATGTCTTGGCAGTCTTACAGTTGATTTCAAGGTCACTTTCCTCCTCATTCTCCTCTACCTTCACTCTCCTAATCACAAAGTCTGGTGGGAATACTTCTTGGGGACCGAAGCTAGGGTAGGGGATTCCAGGACTAAATTAAGATGGTGACAGGAACTTGTGCAAAGCAGCAGAGTCAGGTTGAGAACACAGAATCATAGTTCAAAACAAATGTTACAGGTAAAAGAACTATAGTTTAATTCTACAGGATGAGATAGGACCAAAATGTTGCAAAGGCAGGAGTTTGGAGGTTTAGAAGTAGAATAGAATCAAAGATAAGCAAAAAGCCAAAGAGATTATCTATAAAATGTCAATAACAGTGTGTTCTGGAGCTCCATTCTTAAGAGTCTCCAGCATGTATGGTGGTGGTGATAACAGCCCCAGGTGTCACCTTGGGCCAGCAGCCTGCCACTCTGACTGAACTGCTCAGCCTCCTGCATTAGCAACTCTGATTGCCTCTGGATATTCAGCAAGCATTTGAGTGCCTTCCATATGTTCAGTATATTATTCTAGCTCTGCTTCTCATTTTACTTTATACCAATTGTTCTTAACCATTTTGGGGTCATGAACTCCTATGAGAATCCAATGAAAGGCACGGGCCATTTCCCTGGGATAAAATGCCCATAAACACCTATGCACAAAATTTGGTATGCCATTTATTTTATTACATCGGAAATTTACTTCAAATGTGCCGTCATAAAACAATTGTCATGTCACAAATAAAAAATAACCATTTTTATTATAAGAAGGAAAAATGCATATTGTATACGCCAAATAAAAAGTAACCTGTGTTCAAAAGTAAATCCTAATGCTGTCGTCTCGCTTGACAGCAATGCTGTAGTCGTAGTGTGGTTCACGATCGGGTATGTTTGTGTCATCTTCAGCTACTCAACTGCCTTTGTAATAACTAGTACTAAAGATCTTGCTTCTAAAGGTGTGAAGCCAGGAAAGAATCATTTCACTTTGTTTACTCTGTTAGCTGAGGGCGTCACAAGCTGGGTTTCCTAGAAAGCACAATCAGTGATAATCAGCACACAGTGTATCTGTGAGGGAGCACTGCTGGGACCAATACTGTGGGAAGGTAGGGAGGATGGGCAGAGAAAGAGGCTGAATGCAGGGCACCCACCTGGCTGGCGTTCCAGGTGGGAAGGTGTTTCAGACTTGAGATCAGATGCTGTGCCACTAGCAAATCAATTAGTCCTTGGAGGCAGGCTGTCCCAGGAAGGGTGTGACCTCCCTCAGGTGAGGCTATGCTTTTCAGCTAAGGCAATCCCTTGAGGAAATCCCTAGAGGAAAGCTAACAGTTGAGAAGCATCTTGAACAGCAGTCCCAGAGACTAGGGAATACTGGCCTTTATTCCTGAAGCGGGATCTGGGCAGCACATGACAGCGTCCACTACAGGAAATATCAGAATTCTCTGAGACTCCGAACTGAATTCTTGTCCCAGATTTCTTCTGTCCCCAAGCGCACACTGCCATCTTTGCAAGGTGTGCAGTCTTTCAGACACATTTTCCCAGGACTAGAAATTTCACACTAAAACCCACCTGCAATCCCCTCCTTCCCAGAGGGACTAGTGAGCCAAAACAGTTTTTTCAGTCTGTATAGTAAGAGTTACTTCAGGTTCTTGAATAAAAATATTTACCTCAAACATGCATGTCACCATTTTCCACAAAGTAAGCCAAGCTGTGTTGAAACTTTGTCTGGTCAAATAATTCTGAGAGGAGATGCTTTTTTCACTCAGAGAAAATAGAATATTCATTTTATGGCTAAGGGCTTCAAAGCCTTGATCTTTGGAATTCCTGCGAACTTCAGGTATTGTGGTATTCAAAAGCAGCAGGGGAAAACCCTTATGTTGCTTTTTCCTTTGTGAACTAAACCTCTGGAGAAGATATTGATTTAAATCTGTAGCTCTAATCAAGTTCGTGACTTTCACGTCAGATGATTAGTTAGAAAATTCTTCATTAAAACAACAAAATCTGGCATGTTCTGGGGCATTGCAGGAATCCACTTATTGTACTGTACAAAATACAAATATTTTGTAGATCAATTTTTTTGTCACCAAAAACTTATGAAATAAGAATATTTTTTGATAGCATCAGTCTGCAGATACCCAAACAAAACCAGAAACCCTGGGCGCTCTGATAGGCATCACACGTGTAACCTGAAGGGAATTCTGTAAATATCAGTCATTCGTTCACAGGTGACTTGGTTTCTTCCTCTGTTTCTCTGACCATTTCCACAACACTTAATATTTGCTACTTCTGTTTGGACACAATGCAATCAGCTTTAGCGTAGCAACGACAAAACTGGTAATTACTGAGGGTCTTCCATGCACAATCTAATTGTATCATCTCTGTTCATTCTCATGATAACTGAATGGAGTAAGTCCTACTATTATTCCAATTTTAGGGATTCTCCCTTTTAGAGAGGAGAAAATTAATACCAAATGATGTTAAATAGTGAGCCTAAATACACAGACCTAGCAGGTAGGAAGCTCGGATTCAAAGACACTCGGGTTCTAGACTTCAACGTTTGCCCTCTTAACTATACCACATGGGGTTTCAAGCATCTTTTGGGGACCAAGTTTAGTTTGGGAGTCATCCCAACATTTTAAAATTGGGCCTTCCCCTCATCAGGGAATTCTTCCTTGCTTGGTTCGCTCTCAGGGGGGCGCACACCAGCTGCGGCTTTAGCTCTGTCGGCTTCATGTATCCATAGAGAGGGGGTGGCCACAAAGCGCTGGGGCTCCTTGTCGCAGGTTCAGCAATGAAAGTGGAAGGAAAGGTAGCTGAGCTCGGTCTTATTTCACTGACATTTTCCCGTTAAAGCCGGAGCCAATATAAACAAAGCCAAACTTCTATCCTCCTAATAGCAGGATCTTTTATTTAATACTTATACAGAAGAAGCTATGCTTGATACCACAATGTGGGGTAATGACAGATACCCATTGTTTGAGTATGTACATTGGATACCTGTTTGGAGTGCATGGTACCTATTCTCCGCTCAGCTCCACTCTTTCTTGCCTCAGGGAGCGGATCTCTACAGATTACGTCACCCAAGCTCCCATGCTGACAGGCGATAGGCTTCAAACTGGACTCAACCAACAGGAAGCAGCAAGAAGGTGGTCAGAGAGCAGGAGGAGCTAGAAGGAGGGGGTACTTCTTCCCTGCTCCCTCCTGCTTTGTGCCTGGTTCTGTCAGGGGCAGCAGCCCCAGGAGGCCTTCTTCAAAGTACCAGCGCACTTTTGGGGCATCCCAATGTTTCCAGCTTCCTGCTGTCTCATCTGTGGAGATAGTTACTTTATCAAATGTTCTTTTTTTTTTTTTAATATTTTATTTATTTGACAGAGAGAGAGAGATCACAAGTAGGCAGAGAGGCAGGCAGAGAGAGAGGGAAGCAGGCTCTCCGCTGAACAGAGGCCATGACCTGAACCAAAGGCAGAGGCTCAACCCACTGAGCCACCCAGGTGCCCTATCAAATGCTCTTAAGTTGTGTCATCTGAGGGGAATTCTATCTTCTACTGGGACTCTAACTGATCCAGAATAAAAGAATACAATGATACTGTCTATAATAAAAATATTGGTGACATAAAGAAAAGTAATTTTTTAAATAAGAGGAAGAAAATAATCATTTGGGAGGCCTAATTCATAACCTCTTTAAAACCCACTTTTGTGAAGTGAAAGCTTCTGCTCTATCCAAGCTTCCTGGGTGATCTGCATCCCTTCTCATGATTTCAAGTGTCATCTACGATTTTGTACTCAAAGTGTGGTCCTCTGACTGGCAGTCTTAGCATCATCTGAGATCTTATTAGAGATGCAATATCTCAGGTACATGCCAGACCTACTGAATCAACAGCTGTATTTTAACATGTTCGTGGTTATTTGTAGTCATATAAGAATGTGAAAAACACTAGACAAGTATTGTGAGTCCAAATTTTATATCTTTAGTCCTGTGCCTCTCGAACTAGGGGTGAATTTTTTGTCCCTCAGGAGGGCATTGTTATTGCTTGGAGACATTTCTGGTTGTCACAGTTAGGAAGCACTATTAGCATCAGGTTGGTAGACATCAGGGATGCTGCTAAACCTTCTACAATGTGCCAGACAGCCCTCTATGACAAAGAACTATCCAGCCCAAATGGTCAACAATGCTGAGGTTCAGAAACTCTGCTTTAGCTCTACCTCCTTGACCCATGTTTTTGACTGTCTAAAAGATATCTCTATCTTGATATCTAGATAAACCACATTCTTTACTAATCACCACCATCCCTCCCAGACCTAAATCAGCCTCTGAATCTATACCACTACTCTCCTAAGCTAGAAAAAAGTCAAGGACTCCTGGGTGACTCAGTCAGTTAGGCGTCTGCCTTTGGCTCAGGTCATGATCCTGCGGTCCTGGGGTCGAGCCTTGTATCAGGCTCCTTGCTCAGCGGGGAGCCTGCTTCTCACTGCCTGCAGCTCCCCCTGCTTGTGCTTGCTCTCTCTCTCTCCCTGACAAATAAATAAAATATTTAAGAAAAGAGAAAACAGAATGTCATCCTGAATGCCGTACTTTACCTCAGCCGTTGCTCACAAAATCTCATCACTTCTACTTCCTCTGGTACCACAACCATGGATACCGCCATCATTTTCACCTCTTCTACTACGGTAGCCTTTTAGTTAAGTTCTCTACCTCTTAGCTCTCTTCAGGCAAGTCTGCTCTTTACAATGTTACCCAAGTCACTTCCCTAAGGACAAATGTCTTCTCCATTTTGCTACCTAGAAAGTTATTCTGGTCCCCAGCATTTAGTATCAGAGTTGCAAAATAGCATCTCCTGGATATGATTAATTTCAATCGCACTGATTTTTTTTAAATTGGGAAATTTCATATAAAATTTTGCTTTTTTCCATTTCTTTTTAAAAATTAGAAAGGACATTAACCTGGAATGTGGAGTCTCATGTTACTCTCTTTTGATACAAGTCATGAGCTCTTTGGTTTTTCCCTAGTTTCCTTCGTATCTGAATCTAATTTCTGCCTCGACCCCATAGGCACTTTGACTTCCAGAATAACATCTAAAAGTCTTACATTTGATTTATAATGCTGGTGACCCAAACTGGTCTTAATTTACCTCTCTCTTCATCCTCTTCCATCCCCATATAAAAGCGCTCTCTGAAAAAAACTGCACTGCTATGAATACTCAAACATATACATTATCTCAGAAAACTGGACAAATTATTTTCATCTATTTGGCAAACATATATTGAATACCTACCCTACTGTATGCCAGTTGTTCTAGGTGTAGGGGATACAGAAGAACGCAACATAAAGACAAAGTGCCTTCTCTCATGAAACTCATCTCCTGATAGCAGAGGCAAACAAAACAAATACGTAAGTCCTATGGTGAGGAGTGGTGTGAAGACAAAGGAAGCAGGGATGAATGCACAGAGCAAAGGTGGCGTTGTGGGAGGGTGGGGGTGGTGTTTATGCCGCAGACTCAGCGAACGCCTCCGTGAAAGATAGTTTGGGCAGAGGGTGGGAATGAGTGGCAAAGCAGGCTACAGAGATGGCTGGGGAAGAGCACGTGAGAAATTCTAGAGGTAAGAATATGCTTCAGGTGTCTGAGAACCCGTACAGTTATTGTTGGTATTTGCCATCATTATCTCCACATTAAAATATTGGTAATAGTTTCCTATATGTAGGAATATCAATTTCATATATATGCATTATATATTATACATATAATATTATATATACTACAATTTTATATGAGGTACAGTTTTAAAATCATATGTTTCCTACCACCTTGACTTAAGATACAGCACAAATCATACCAGAAGAATAGTTAATTACATATTGATGAAACTTGATAGGAGGATATTTGCCGCAAATTGACATGTATTATCTATGCATTCACTAAAAATTCTACACCTCCATTATAAAAAAAAATGTTCTGCCTTTGAGACACTTAATTTTCTTTTACTGTCAAAATAATATCAGGTCTTAGATTTGCTTCAGTTGAGGGTGGGGGTAGAAGCCAACGGTTGAAAAGGTTGGCTATGGTTTCCAAACTGTTGCAGCTGGGAGATGGTTACCCTGGTGGTTCATTTCATCATTTTTGCATATTTTGAAATTTTTCATAAAAATTTCTAAAATCACCATTTAAAATATTACTAATATAACATTTCAATATAGGATTATTTAAAAACTATATGATTTAAATGCATGCCTTACTAGTCCCAAAATTATTCCTATATGTAAAACTCAAGTTATATTTGATATATTTGTTAAGTGCATAATAATAGATCCTCTAAGATGGACTACAAACTCTATTACAAAGATTTACAAAACCTGGAACTCTTGAACACTAAAATACCTGAGAGCAATTCTCTTGTCTATTTTTCAGACATAGTAATTTTAATCCTTATTATAGTACCTTTTAAGAGGGCTAAATAATTATCCCCATTAAGGTCTGCTAGATACAGTATCCCAAATGTACTTAATAAATTGCACCTTCCTTGAAAAGAAAAGGTGATGGATTGAAAAATGTTTAGCTCAACCATGCATAATTGATAGGTTCCCTAGTGCAAATAAGTGTCTAATAAATAATTAAATTTAATCTCATTATAAGAGTTTTCATAATGGGATAATTTAATTAAATGAAAGCCAAAAGGGTTTCTAAGGGTTGAAAGATGCTAATGTGGCTATATTTGGCTAATGGTCTGGGGATACTATAGTGAAGAAAGTAATTCACAGGGGTGCATGCATTATTTAATGAATCCCTCTGAGATGGAAGAAAGGACAGATCAATGATAACTTGTCATTTTATCATTGCTTACAAAGCACATTTAAACAACCTAGGATATGTTAAAGGTAGAAAACATGAGAAAAATTAAGAAGTCTTTTAAAAGACAAAGTGACTACCCTTAAAACATTGCACTGGAAATGCTTATCAAAATATACATTTTTCTAGGTACCATTATGTCTACTTTTTATCTATTGCTAAAATGAAAATAAATAAAATCTCTTAAGCTGCTGTCCAGTCAGGTTAGATCTGGCTCTAAGTGAAAGTAATAATGGATACAGCATGTCTATCTGATACTAAAAAATTGATAGCTGAGTCATGAGGGACCCATTAACAAGCTTTTTGAGTGAGCAGAGTTTTGTGCTTCAAGTCTTCAGAAGCACTTAGCTGAACTAGAATAGTAGAATTGTAGTCTAAGTAGTTCTCTCTGTTACAGGTGATCAGTTATGAATTAACCTGAATGAGAAAAGGCATCAGTCTTCTATCAAATACTGTTTTTAAAGGCATCATTTTGTGAGATGTAAAGGTGAAATCACCACAAAATTGGAGCTGGTTGTTCCAGACAGGTTTTTTTTGTTTTTTGTTTTTTGTTTTCCCCTGCCAATAACACAGCAAATAACAATGCATAGACCATGCATACGCTCAATTTTTTCTAAAAGTTAAACGTAACTTCTTGTGATGACTGTATCCAAACTGGCATTTAAAACAGCACAGAACCAACACCGCTGGCTTCAGAGTAGGGGTCTACGTATTTGGACAATGGTCCATCTCCTGAAATCTGAGTCGTGGGGCTCTCTGAGCCCTGGAAAAGAGGCACCTTGTTTACAGGGAAACTCCTTGTTTTCATCGGGGATAAGGAGATGGATGAGTAGTGGTCACTGCTTCAGTCCCCAAGGATGATCAATCAATTCCTTTATTTTTGGTGTGGTTGCAATGAATCCCACTGAAACGTTGACAAATCTTTCTCCTGGATGGGAATTTATCACAGAATTACAGATGAAAGGACGTTAGACATCTCCTAGTCACACTGCTGCATTTTCCAATGAGGAAACTTAAGGCCAACAGAGGTGACTTGTCCAAGACCATCTGGTAAATGGCAGAACTAAGTCAAAAATCCAGGTTTTCTGAGTGCCAGTGTAGGTTTTGTTTTGCTTTGTTTTTTTGATTACACCACTTGCCGAAGAAATTTTCTTAATGATGGTGACGTAATAGTGTTTCTCAAAATTTATACCCATCACTACAAGCGTGTGTGTGTGTGTGTGTGTGTGCGCACGCGCGCATGCATGTGATGGAAAGGGGCAATTTTGGATGGCAAAATCCTAAAAACTTGAGGAAATTAATGCCTCAGCTCTTTGAACAGCTGTGTGCTGGTGATGGCAGTCAGCGGCGGGTTACACAAATACAGTGAACTGGCTTATCCTGCACCTCCAACTTCCTCCCATCCCTCTAACCTTCAGTTAAGACATGTGGGATGTACGGGGTGCCTGGGTGGCTCAGTGGGTTAAGCCTCTGCCTTTGGCTCAGGTCATGATCTCAGAGTCCTGAGATCAAGCCCTGCATTGGGCTTTCTGCTCGGCGGGGAGCCTGCTTCCCCACCTCTCTCTGTCTGTTGCTCTGCCTACTTGTGGTCTCTCTCTCTCTGTCAAATAAACAAATAAAATATATATAAAAAAAAGATATATGGGATGTAGAAAATGTACCTGAAAGTGAACTAATGTGCTCTCAAAAGCCGCTATTGCTGCACCTGTGAAATGAACAGTGGGTTGTGTCGTCCGTGTGAGTACATGTGTGCAGAGTGTGGCAGGCGACAAGTGCCACATGGGGCAGAGAGACTAGCCTAAGATTTGAAAAATACTGGCCTCCATATTGTGGGGGTGTTCGGTGGGACCAAGACAGATTATCAATTTTTAAAGGAGATAAATTTTCTGTAGTGATTAGATAACTCCTTTCTGATGTCTGGCTTCACTTAATGTAAAGATGAGGATTTTTGATCTGGAAAATTTTTTATGTAATACTTTTTTTTTTGAATGACTGAAAAAGAATGGCTACTTTGCTTTGAGAAGGAAGCTTTCCAATTTGACTTTGTTCTGTTTACAAAGAAGCCAGTGATAATCCGGTGAGTTTTTTGAGGGTGAAAGGCAGAATATGTCTAGAACAACTTTTCTAATCCATTCTCCCCCTGAAGACACTGAGGGATTGATTTATTCTCTAGGGCTATTGTCTCTCCAAAACTACTAAATTGATTATTGGTTTTTGGGAATAGGGGTATCCAGGTGGAGGGATATTTGCTTCTGTTGTTTCTTAGGCACGGAAAGGATAAGGCCTTAGGCAGACTCACTCCTAATCCATTCATAATTAGGGTTTTGTCTTTGACTGGGGGCGTCAGTGCATTCTCAGGGAAGAAATGATACAGACACCTACCTTAACTAGAAATAATATTATAAGCATGTTTAGCTCATTTTATACATGGAGACTCTAAACTTAGAGACCTATAGAAACATTACAGTTTGTAATTTTTTCCCTTTACTGTAAGATGCAATAGACTACTGTTTTTCAGAAAGGGCTTATCTTTTCATATTGTGGTTGGGGAGTGGGGTATGTCTTTGCTACCAATACAAAGTTTAGATCTCTTACAGGACAAACCTGGATTGACAAAAATATTCTTAAAGACTGGATTCAAACAGTGCCAAGAGCATACTGTTTTAAATATCTGAAATAAGTTCCCCCAATATCAACAGTACAAATAGGATTGTCCCTCATTTCAATGTACCTAGTTAGAAAGTTGCTTTCATGACTGTTCCTGAAATGTTTTTATTTTTATATTATCTGATCCATCCCATCCTAATAGAATGTTATTTGATTTTATTTTTCAAATTTGCAAGAGAAGTCTATAACTCATTTTATTTCTTTAGGATATCCAAATAATAGTAATAATTTTCAACAAATTTCATTGTCTTCCTTTTTTTGGCTAACCCCATTTTCCTTGTTGTAGATTGTATCTGTGCATATAGGATTAGTGGTCCATGACAGGCAAAGTAAGGAAAGGAACAAACGTCTCCTTTGGTGATTTCATTCAAAGTGTTCCAAATATACATTATCACTATTTGAAAATATCTAATAGGGGCACCTGGGTGGCTCAGTGGGTTAAAGCCTCTGCCTTTGGCTCAGGTCATGGTCCCAGGGTCCTGGGATCGAGCCCCGCATTGGGCTCTCTGCTCAGCAGGGAGCCTGCTTCCCTTCCTCTCTCTCTGCCTACTTGTGATCTCTGCCAAATAAATAAATAAAATCTTAAAAAAAAAAAAAGAAAATATCTAATAAAATTACCTTGATTTTCCCCTGTATACATACATTGGTTTGGTTTTTTGTTTTGTTTTGTTTTGTTTTACATAAAATAGTCAACAACAAACTATAGAAGGCTCTTGATTCAAAGACACACACTCCTAAACACGTCTATAGCACAAGTTTTTCCAGAAGCAAAACCTGAAAGCAATTGAGATACTCTCTTGAGTAACAGTTTAGGATCATTTTCTAGTGAAGTGAACTGTTTTGACTTTGCTCCCCTATTTTTTGCCAGTGCTTACTTCTATTTCTTTTGTAACCTTCAGTTGACGTTAAGCAACAGCCTCATATATTTAGAAAAAGGCCTCCTTATAGAAGGTGCAAGCTTCTTGCTGTTTTTAAATATAAAACAAAAAGTTTGATGAAAGTACCTAAAAGACACCCACCACCTGCTTGTTACAAATGCTCTCTAAGCACCACCTATTCCAGGGCCAGTGATTTTTCCATAACACAATGTTACCAAGGAAATATGCTTGTATTGTATATGATATATTTCTGTGAAGATGTAAGTTTCTCCAAATCCAAGACTCACCTTAGGACAATGTGAAGCCCATCTGTATAAAAATTTATTAGAAATATTCTCATTGGGAACATGTATTTCAGTAAGATGGCAGAACTGGCAAATGTCATCTTATCTGCACAGGAAGCGTATATGTTTGTGGTCTGTACATTTTCTTTTTCTCAGCCCTATGTGATCGATGCTTTTTCCCCTTGAACTTTCTGTCTGCTGAGGGTTTTCATTTTAATTAGTAAAAGGTAAGTAGTTTTCTGAGACATTCCAGGTGTCTGCCCTCATCCTGGCCTGAGGGATGGTTTCCTCCAGCCTGCCAGGTCAGCCATGCCTTCTGAGCCTGTTGACTGGAGCAGTGACATAGGCTTCTAGAAGGAACTGTCACCAAACTCTTAAAGAAAACCTTATAGAACTCTGGGGGGCAGGGGGGACCAGTTTCTCAAGTCATTTTTTATATTGTTTCTAGGGGAATGCATACTTAAAAAAAATTCTTGACCAAGCAGAGGTTGAGAATGCAAGTAACTTTTGAAACAGTAAAATACAAATTATAAAAACAAGACATGCTAATAAATTTTACACATCTGAAAAAGATGCTATCCTTATTTTTCAATAAGTGTATAAAATGTTCACATAATAATTTTTGAATATTTCTGCTTTGCACAACACACACACACACACACACAGACACACACACACACAATAGGAAAAGTATATTCTGTATACAACTGATTAGTGGGGAAATGCCCCTCACTGAAGGAGCTTAACATCCACAAATACTAATTCCTTTCCATATTTGGATATTTTTATATCCAAATGTATATATATTTGTATATATATTTTATATACAAGGGTATTGTCTTTAAAAAATGAGTTCTCCATTAAATCTTTAATGTATCTCTGTGTGTGTGTCTGTGTGTGTCTGTGTAGGAAAATGGTCTTGTTGCTTTGGTATCACTGGAATCTAGTCTTAGTATTGTAACTTTAAACAAGAATGCTGGCTAGAATAGGCTGAGAGAAGTACCACGTTCCAGGGATTTGGTGACATGAGGCACCGCCAGTGATGGGCAAATAATCTAAAAGGGGGGTTTGGACAAACAGCTCCAGGCTAGATGTCCAAAGACCCAGGAGGATAGAAAAGGTGAAAAGGTCCTGATTAAAGCCAAATAGACCTCATAAGGTTGAATCCGATGATACAACTTCATGTTTGCTTTGCTGGGCTGTTTGGATTAGGGGAGTGAGACTAAGGAAGGAAATACATCATCCATTTTGGTTAATACTTCACAATGTTCAATCATAACAAAAGCGTGCATTTAAAGTTAATCAAATACTTTAGTATTGCCTAAACTTAAATTAGGTAACTTCCTAATTTAATCATGGGGCGCAAAACATAGCTGTTAATAATGTGATTGTGTCATTTTTAAGAGAACTTTTTGTTGCAATCTGTTCATTCTCACGTGGAGACAGTAACAAGACAAGTAGCCTGAACATTTACATATGAAGCATCTTTGGACTGTAAGAGCTAAGCATGGAAGGGAATGACAGTTGGATGACAGGATAGTAGATGAACAAGATGTACTGATGTACAAGAGTTACCATTTGCCAATGATCTTGCCAAGGAAATCTCACTGGAGTTTGGATGAAAGGAAGAGTTTGGGGACTGGGAAGGATGAGATGTGCAAATAACCACCAACATGGGACACTAGAGATTTATTTCTCCTTACCTCCTAGCTTCCCCAGCAAACCCCCCCCCACCAAATCCCGGTTAAACAACTAGGTCTGCAAAGTACCTAGTTGTTTACTCAAAACCAAAATATTTGTAATCTAAAAGATCAATAACTTATGGCTTCTCCTTTATAAATTAGAAAATACTGATTCCCAAATCAAGTATTCCTTAATATTGCAGTGGTTGGACCCCCCCCCCTTTATTTTAAAATTATATTTATTTATTTGAGAGAGAGAGAGAGCACACAACCTGGGGGGAGTGGCAAAGGCAGAGGGAGAAGCAGACTCCCTGCTGAGCAAGGAGCCCGATGTAGGACTCGATCGCAGGACCCTGAGATCATGACATGAGCGGAAGGCAGATGCTTAACCAACTGAGACACCGAGGCACTCATGTAGTGGTTGGACTCCTAATTATTTATTAGTTGTGGTTTATTTTTCTCAAATATGGAGTTGTTTTTAAGAAAACTTATTTTGGGAGGCACTAAGGTAATACAGTCAGTTGAGTGTCAGCCTCTTGGTTTTGGCTCAGGCTGAGATCTCAGTTTCATGGGATCAAGCCCCAGGTTGGGCTCCTTGCTCAGTGCAGAGCTGTCTTCAGATTCTCTTCCCCTCATCCTCTCCCCCACCTACTCTTGCTCTCTCTTTCTCTCTTGCAAGTGAATAAATAAAACTTAAAAAAAAGAGAGAAAAATTATTTTTTGTGTATGACTGAAAATTCTATACTATTTACAACACTAAATTTATCTATGAACGCTCCAGGAGAAAAGAAAACAAACAAGAAGGAAGAACACTCAGAATGAGACATCTGAAGCCCTGACCTAGTATTTGCATGAAATGGATAGTATAGTAGTGTAAATTCTGATTACAACCTGAACGATGATGTATGTGATTTCTAACAGTACTACTCCCGTCGGCTTTGAAGCACTATCTTTCCTTTCCCTTCTTCAGTGTGACTGATAGAAACGTCAAAGTGGTTTTGGAGCTATGATTTTTATCCTTTCGAAATATTGCATTTTTCCCCCCATTTCTTGTTGATACTGGGTTGGCCTTCCTGCTGCTCAGACGGGACTCCCTCTGCCTACCTACAGCAGCTTGTGGCTATTTCCCGTCCTACACTGTTTGCTTGGCTTTTTGTATTCTCTCCTGCTGTGTAATGACCTGGCTATACTTTTGTTTCATGGGTTTTCTTTTTAAATAATAAAGATTAAAAACAAGAGATAATAAATTTCCCAGGCATCAGACCAAGATACAGAAATAAAGAAACGCAGAATATTTAAGAAGATAACACCATTCAGACCAACTGATTTCAGTCTAAATTGTCTGTTTGAAGGGTACTGAATAAATCACCCACTTCTCTCATCTCCTTGTGGGCTAAGATTGTGTCTTCTCTTATACTTTCTATAATTCCTATAAAATCACTCATGACTTAAAAATTAATAATATGTTAATACACTGGATCTGTTATCCAACCCCACCCGTCCCAATTTTTTTTTCTCCTCGTCTCTATTTTTTTTTTTTTTTTCTTGCTTTCTATCATTGGAGTCTCCGGCACATATGTGGTTACCTACGATGCCAAGTGTAGTTCAAAATATATATGCTAAGAAAAGGGAGGAAGGAAGGGAGGGAGGAAGGAAGAAAAAAAAAAGAAAGGAAGGAAGGAAACACAACCAAAACCAAAAGCCCGGGAAACCCAGTGCTTCTCAAAGATTGTTAAAACTAGAGTAGTAATATAATTTATATTACTCTCAGGAAAGGGTCATGTGGGTGAGTCTGCATTGGCTTTTGACCATGTTTCCATTGAATGAATCAGTTAAGATAGGATAATGAATTTTTGGCACACAGAAGAATGTACCACTGATGGACTGAAATAGATTGCTCCTGGGGAGGTGTGGCTAAATATATTTCTATGTGGGGCGGTGTTAATAACATGTATTTAGTATAACATCGGTTGCTGCTCTGAAATATTAATACTAACTTATGCTGTTTTGTGGCAATGATGCATTTAAAAAAAAAAACCTAATGCAAGGCCAGAATAAGATTTATGCAATAGTTAACAAAACTAAAACCATCTCATGAATTTAAATTGTACCAAACTTCCTTGGTATAGGAATCATTACTAATGCAAAATACACGAATAAAATCACTCTTGATGACTTACTTTCAAATGCTCATTTTTATCTAAATGTAGAAAAAACCTGGGAAATACTCTGTACAGAGCAACAAGAAATACACAAACTTTCCTAGAACAAGATCTTGCTGAAGCCAATTCTACCCCACTGGCTCATCTAGTTACTTCAATCTGAATAAGAAACGCTGTTAAATTTAACAAAGAACATCTGTTTTTCATTTAAGGTGCATTCAAGTCTTCATTAAAGTGTCCTAACTGCTCTTTTCTTTTTCTATTTCACAATGGCTTTCCTTTCTAATACTGTTGCAAGTTCAGCATGTGACTTAAAAAAATCTGAGTCATTGCGGCATTTCCTTTGAAAAAGGCCAGGAGAAACAAGGGGCGGGGGGGAGCTGAAATCTCTAAGTTTAATAGCATTTACTACCATTCACCTTTCCCATACTTCCTAGGGGTGTTTATTTTCTACAATTATTCAACTAGGTTTCACTGAACCTGAATACTCGAGAGGCCTTCACTCCTGTCTGCAGGGAGGCCCAGGAAAACTGAGCTTGAAACTGAGTTTTTAGTATTAGTCCCTTTGATGGAAATATTTGGTCACCTTCGATAGGAGGAGAAATCAGTTCTGAATAGCTGAAATGCCATGCCTCCAATAGCTTTGTTCTGCCAAAGTCATTTGAATATATAATTTATCCTGAATGTCAAAGGCATCATTTTTCAAACCTTTCCTTTGTTTTCTTGAAAGCATCAGCCCATTGAAATTAACAAAGGAATTTGGATTCTTATTTCCTTGAAAAAGCAGAAAATATTTTGGAGACTTATCTGGGGAAGACCCAACAGATTTTAGCCAATAAATTTCATTGAAATATAACCAAAATGATTTTCATTTTAGTACATGATTAAAGATGTCTAATCATCTAAGTACATGTTTAAGCTGACTTAGCGGAAAAAAGTATTTTTAAGCATATTTTGAGAATGTTGCCAAAACCATCTCTATGATAAAATTTTTGTATTTTAGATAATTTAGATCAAATGATAAGAATAATCAACATTGGTAAGCACCTGGTATTAAGAGAAAGGTAGGATTATCTTGTAACTGAAAAAGAAGCACAGAAATCATCAATCCCAGTACGGAATAGAACTTTGTCAAGAACACTTATCTGAGATGATCAACTGTTCAAAATGTCATAAATGGAAAAACAAAGTCTGACTTCGTAGGCTCTCAGTAACACTGGGCTCTCAAAAATATGTATAGATCGATGGAGGGAATGAGCCAAGAATGCATCATTTGATTTTGTGGAAAAGCAGCTTATGAATTTCCTGATAGGATTTCTGATTCTCCACCCAGTCTGTCCTTTTGGAATAATTTTTTTCCAGCTTTATTAAGATTTAATTGACATAAAACATTGTGTAAGGTTAAGGTGTAGCACGTGATGATTTGATACACATGCATACTGTAGATTGGATACTTTGGATAGAGAAGATGCTTCTCATATGTGAACCACTGCTACTATATTATTCTTACCGAGATAAAGAAATGAACTGTAAATAAGGCAGTTATTAATACTTTCCAAGTTAAGTTTTTTTAATCATTTGGACAAAAACCATACTGCAGTTTCATTTTGGCGTTATCGATATGATCAAATGTTCCATGGGAATCACTTACAAAAAGAGGATTGTATATATTAAAATTAAAATGTTATATTGAATGTAATAACTAAAACACATAAAGGATCACTAATTTTTGTAATTATTGCATTATTATAGAGAGAGAGAGACAGAGAGACTTTAAAATGCAAGTAAATTATTGCTAGTAAAAATAAAAAAAAAAACACCTATGAAGCAGTGCTTTATTGGTAAGCCTTGAGCCGCTGTATAAACTTGAAAGAAATAAATATATTTTACTTAAAATTTATTAATCCTATAATTAAAGCTTTAATTCAGAGATTTTGCCTTCTCTGAGGGGTCTAATAGTAACTAACCTCTATCAAACAATTTATGTGCCACCAACTCTGCTAAATCCTTTATGTTGTTTATTATCTCGTTTGATCTTTCTTATCCCCATAAGGGAGATATCATTTAGGATAATTTTTATCCACATGTTACAGCTGCAGGAGAGTGATGTCCAAAGAGGTTAGTACACTGTTCAGAGTCACACAAAAGTAGTCAGTAGAAGGGCTGGAAAGCTTAATTTGCAACCTGTTAACCAAACTTCAGTACAAAGCTTATCCTGAGAGTCCAGGAGACAACAGAATAAATTAGGTAAATGAATACTGAGAAACTACATTAAAATCTGGAAAAAGAGGGGAGATAAGAATAAGATGGAAAGCATGAATCAATACTGTTTGGAATAGTGCCCTGCATCATCATCTCTGATTTGGGCTAAGAACATCCAGTTGAGTCATGCCTAGAAATAACCTGTGGTAAATAATTGATTCCCTTAGGGGGAGGCTGGAGCCAGCCCATCTGGGATGCTGGCCAAGGGGTTGTTATCCCTGAAACCAACTGGGGCTGGAGCTGCAAAGTTTCCTGAAGCAGCCATTAATGGAGAAGCCAAAGGGTAGGAACAGAGTCCTTATAGAGTGCAAAGTCAAAAGCTACCTAAGTCACTTTAAGATCAAGCTCAAAAGGAGAGGTGGGAGTGTATATGGAACAGCCAAAAGATGGATAATTAGAAATAAACTGGAAGAGAATACGAACCCAGAAACAAAACCCACAGAGTCTAAGAACATGAGGAAAGAGAACTTGGTTTTCATTAAGTGGATAAAGCCATTACAGAGTCAATGTAGACACCCAAAAACTTCAAGATATAAAAAGGACTTTTAGTCTAGCTTTCATAGTTATGAATAGCTTAGAATGTAATGTCTAAGAAGTCCTCTCCCTAGTATTAACTCAGATACTAGACAAGAAAGCTATTAATACCTATTTATTGTGTATGGATCATGTTTGCAGTTCTCTGTTAAGTGCAAAGACAAAGAAAAAGGAAATGAGATATAGTCCTTGTTCCTTGGGTTTACATTGTTCCTTGCATTTACATTATGATTGGAGAGGGAGAATAATTTCCCTGCCTCCTTTCCTCCAAACTGTATCATCATTCAGTGAGCCTCTCTCACTTAACCTGAGATCACATCAATTCATTCTTCCTTTCCAATGTTTCTTGAGCCCAATATTTCCTTTTGTTTTCCTTTTCCCACCACTCCAGTCTGGACCCACAAGCCTAGACTAGCTATTCCTTAACAATGAATGACTAGTTCCATGATATATCTACAGGCATTACTCTGCCAACCCCAATATTTTAGAAAAATGTGCCAGGGTTAGTTAAGTAAAGGAAACACAAGCTAAACATAATTCAACAAGCGTCTTTACTAAGGAAATGCTTAGGGCCTTTGCAATAGACTAATTTGCATTGTGCTTCTCTAAGAACACACAATATAACTCATTTAACTACAAGTCCCTTCTTTTGGGGAAGTTTTTCTTTTGAGGAAACTCACGACAACACTTTGGGCAGCATTAGCTTGTATGACTGAAATGGATTCCAAAGGCTATCCTCCCTGCTCCCTTCCCAAAACTATTGCACACATTTCTACCATATTGCTTTTCCAAAAATACTATTTTGGCTATATCACCCACTTAATCACAACTCTCAGAGGCTCCTCTATGACGACTTCATAGCGCCTGAATTTCACAACCTGTCCAGATATTTCTTCGCCACTCAACTGGTCTGATTTACTCATATTTTCTAGATTTTGTCAGCCTCACACATCCCTGTGCTATCTGTATTGCATGGAACACAATTCTAACTACTCCATTAGCCTTGGTCTCACAAACTTTTAAGGATTTCCCTTAAATATCAGAGGGGTTTCTCAAAGTTATTTCTCTCTTTGAATGGTTGGCATGTTTTTCTTTATGGACGACACACATTCTGTTTCCCTAAAGAGATCATAAGCTTCTCATGGTTAAGAAACATGTTTTGTTTAGTTTTACTTATTTGTATGCCTACGACCTGAAACAATGCTCTATTCAGAGATGTAAAAGATGGCAATAAAAGGGAGAGAATACCTATAACCAATGACATTTTAGAATCCAGCAAAGCTTTGCTTGCCCAACATCTGCTTAACAAAAAAGCCAGATGCAGTGTGCATTTAGAGTGGCTTATCTAGAAAAGAAGGGCTTGTGGCCACCAGACATCCTCATGTGGCATTCATCAACAAGATGCCATATTAGTTTTCTAGAGCCACCATAACAAAATGCCATGAAGGGGTGGCTTAAACAATAGAAATCTATCTCACAGTTCTGGAGGCTGAGGGTTCAAGATCAAGGTGTCAACGGTATCTTCTGAGCTTCTCTCTCTCTTTGTCTTACAGATGATTGCCTTCTTGCTCTGTCTTTCATGGTCCTTCCTTAGTGTGCTCTGTGTGCACGTCTGTGTCCTTATCTCCTCTTCTTATAGGAACACTAGTTAAATTGGCTTAGGGCCACCCATATGACCTCATTTTATCTTAATTACCTCTTTAAAGGTTTTATCTCCAAATACAGTCACATCTTGAGAGGTGGGGGTTAGGACTTCAACAGTATTAATTTGGGAGGGGTGCATAATCCAGCCTATAATAGATCCTTTTGAATCACTTATTCAAATGAGTGGAACTAATCAGACGGAGATTGAATAAAGACTGAAGGAAGACAATTTGCCATAGCACTACTCCAAAGTTTTCATTTTTAAGTTGCTTTTAGATTTTTTTTTTTAAACTTACATTATTCTTTACTCCAGAATAATGTCTGGTGCCTGGTAATAAAGCATTTGAAACTAAAAGCAATTACCTTCTCTGTTTCAGGAAACACATAAGTCAAAGTCAAGCTTAAGGAGACTCCTACTCCTGCTAGGGTTAACCAGCTACATGGTCAAATACTAAGCTGCCCGCCCTGCACAGGAAGCATTCCTTTAGCTGCAGCTCCTGTGGCTTCTGAAAGCATGAAAGGGATATATTTGGAAAATCTTCTTTAGAGTTTTATATTTTTTTGCAGATTTCTGGTATCTAGAAAATAATATTCCATTGTACACAGGAAAAAGTAAGGGTAAGATTTGAAGAGAGAAAAAAAAGTATGAAAATGCCAGGACTTTCTAGAATATTTCAGTCTTAGGAACGAAGTTAAGTAGAAGACTATACTCCAATGTCACTTGAATAGATTTAAATAAAACAGACAAAATTCTTGTCTCATAGCGTTTACCTTTGACTAGGGAGATGGGCACAAAAGAAACAAGAGAAATACTTAGTATTTCAATGGTGATCAGTACAATACAAAAGACAGACAGTTCCCCATGAGAACTCAGAAAGCTGCAATTTAAATGGCCAGGGCAAGTCAAGTTTCACCAGGAGACTGACGTGTTAACAAAGACCAGAGACTGGAGAGGGAACAAGCCATGAAGATGCGGGGGAGCAAGAATATTCCTGAAAACCGAAATAACAAATGAAAGGTTCTGGGTGGGAGTGTGTTGGCGAGTCTGGGGAACAACAGAGAGGCCCGTAACCCTGAAGCAGAGTCAGGGAGAGAAGAGTAGATAATAATGCTGGCCAGGTACCGGGGCCAGATCATTCAGCATTTTGAAGGCCATTGGCTATTAACTCTGAGTGAAATGAGAAGACCTGGAGGGTTCTGAGCAGAAGAATTCCATGATTTGATTTGCATTTTAAGGAGAACATTTTTGGCTCTGGAAAACGAAAGCAGGTAGAGCAGGGAGTTAAGAGACTATGTCAATAACCCAACTGGGGAATGGTGGTATTGCAGTAGAGTTGTTGAAAATTGGTCAATTCTTGATGTATTCTGTAGGTAGACACAACTGATTTTGTTAATGGATTGGATATGGAATATGAAAGGAAAAGCAGAATCAAAGATAACTCTGAGAAGATTTAGGAGTCCAATCAACTGAAGATGGAGTAGCCACTAAATTTGCAATTAAATATTTCCATGCCTATTGCTCATTCTTTATGATATTAAAAATTTTCTGGATATTATCTTAAGTTGCAAGTTGAAACCTTGAGAAATGGCTTGTTGGAGCACCTGGCACACAATTTCATGTATATAGGTATTCCAACATTTCCTTAATAAATACAATAATGCATTATTCATAAGTAATAGAGTAAAGCATTTCAGTTTTCTGTAAACCTGCCTCTCAGAGGACGTTTTTTGCAAATTCAGTGATAAGAAGATTTTTGCAGAAGGAAAAGTTTATACAATTAGATAAGTTATGGCATTAATTCAACCTGAATTTCTCTTAGTGAAAGACAAGTGGAATAAAATAGTCTTAATAAAGCATTTTTAAATTGTAGTGCAATAAATCCGTAAAGCTATAGGAATCTTTTGGCAAAACAATCAAAACACCTGAATATTCCAAAGTCTTGACAATAAAACCTAAGTATCTTAAGTGATACAGGATGGTAGACATAAGCATAGCTGAGACTTTGTCGAAAAACAAGATCAAGATCAGATGACATAGCTCACAGACTCCCTGATGCAAGATTTACATTTCATCTATGTGTATTTACAGTAAGGAAAAAGAAAAAAAATGTTTTAAATGATCCATTGCAAGGAACATACCCTACAAGAGAGCCATTATTTATTTGCCTGGTGTATATATGGTACACTTATACCAGTGCCACTGCCCTTCCCCAATAGTACCATTTAGTACAAACAGAGAAATAATTTGTTTAGCTGTATAATCAGGACAGGCTGCACACAATAAAAGAAAGCATTCTGGTTTTTAAATGAATAAAAATTGATTGTGTCCCTATAAAAACTAAATTGGCAGAGTGTTAACTGCATTTCACATAAACATCTGTAGTGGGCTGTGCCTCTCCACGGCGCTGTAATGCAATATGGGACACTTAGGAATAAATGTATCCTCCAGATGAGTTCAGAGAAATTTTCTAAAAGCGTCTGATGAGATTGTAAAAATTGGATTAGTCAGGACTGCTAATGACACTTAAAACAAAGGGAAATCTTTAAACAAAATTATTTTGCACTTCTCTCTTGATAAATTATATGCAAATTAGTGCTGATTGAAAAAATGTTTGCCTTGAAGGTAAATCCACACTAATAAAGGAGAGGTCATCCTGCCTCAAACAGTACCTCTCATCAGGGGGAGTTTAAAATTAACCACATGATTTCCCTTTTGTAAGCTGTTTCGATAAACAGTACGATGACGTTGTTTTTGTCTTTGGTGCATTTCCGAGTGTGATAATTACGATATGCATGATTTTACATTATGTTTAGTTCCAGGTGGACTCAAACTAGTGGACTTAAAAAAATGGAAAACATTGGCAGCTTCAAGGCATATTATATACTTTGTATTTAAGTATCTATATGTATGTGTATACATACACATATCTGTACACCTGAAACTAAGCATAATATAAAATCATGCATGTCATAATGGTAATACCAAAGATAAAATATAACATCATCATACTGCTTATCGAAATAGCTTACAAAAGGAAATAATATGGTTAAAGCCCATTAGTTTGAGGAAAAGCTGTTGTTTCAGCCAGGATTTCTTGTTTCTGGGTATTTTCATTTTTGGCATAATTTTTTAAAAAAATTTAGTTCTGGTGGCTCAAGTAAATATTTTTTGTCACTTACCTCTCTACTAAAATACCTGTGTACTGTGTTAGAAAGGGCAGGGTTCAAACTCCAGACTCCCTTGGTGCCAGCTTTAAAATCAGAAGCAAACTGATGAAGGAACAGTCTTATTACCAGAAACCTGACGCTTATCCTTGAGGCCTCAGTTTCTCCATCTCTAAAATATACGTGATGATGCATAACTCTTTAAAATGTGTAAGATTATGTATAACTCATACCCAACTAACTTAATATTAATCAAATGCTCTATGGTGAACTAAGGGAATTATACATTTATGTGCAATAAATAACCTAAATACATAAGTAAAGTAAGTAAATTCATAATTATGGTTGGCACCAAAGAATGCCACAGACATAAGTCACAACTCTTCTCCCCAAGGATCCTAAGACCTCATGGAAGAATTACAGACACTGAAAATATGTAATAAGATTAAAATGAGTGATATAGGCAGGAAGTGCTGTCAGGGTTGATCAGTACAGAGGGAATGATGGGTGTTGACTTCATGAAGGATATGAAGGTTGTTACAGTGATATCTGCAAAGTGTCAAGTGTATACAGATAGAAAAAAGAGGGTATCCAAATGGGGGGTCCAAGAGAAGCTGGAGGGGGGACAGCACATACAGGGATGTGGCTGAGACTAGCTTAGCCACAGTGAGAGGGAGAATGTCAGAAGATAAATCTCTGCTTCAGCATATATGGCATTGGACAAGACTTGCAAGAAGAGCCAAATTTGTGTGTTGAAGTTGGGAGAATGTCTTCATGGATCTTATAGACAAGAGCAGTTAATAAACCTGGAGTCTGGGAATAAAACCTTGGAAAAAAAAAAAAAGGTTTGAGCTTTAAGCTTGTTTGGTATCCACTGAATGAGAAAAATTGTGACCCAGTAGTTACCCCAGCTACCGTAAGGTGGAAAATGGGGTATGTAATAAGCTTACAGAAGTAGCTGCTCTACGCAAAAGTTTGACAGATAGTTACATATTAGTTGGGATGTTGGTCATCTAGCTAGTATCCCATGTCACACCTTGAGTGCTATTAAATATCTTTCCATTTTACCATGATTCTTGGACCTATACTGCAGGGTAGATTGATATTTTCCAATTAATTCATTCAGTAAATACTCACTGGGCTCTTCCATCATTTCTTGCCTTCATGGAGTTACCTGGCTTACCACTCATTCTGGTGTCATGGCATGGAAGTAGAGTTGTAAAGTTTAATTAATGGTCTGTGTCAATCCTTTCCATAACAATATTAACTCAGTTGCAGGAACATTCATTAATTTACTGATTCCACAAGTATTCACTAAGCATCTACAGCTACTAAAAGAAGTATAGACTGTAGTGTTACTCTTAATGAAGCAAGCAGCTTCTTAGCTTGTTCACTAAACCAGTTGTGTGTCTTAGCTGTGATTATGAATACACGCATCTCATAGGCTAATTATGAAAACTAAATGGATACATACATGAAAATGCCTAGAACATTTTCTATGGCCTGACACATACTAAGTCTTCAATAAATGTTAGTTGATTATTATTTTTAGAGACTGTAAATCAAAGCCAAATCAAAGATGTTTTCCAGTGGTAGGAACACTGGTATAGAACTTTGAAGTGTTGGTAGGCATTTTCTGTTTAGAAGAAATAGGAGAAGGTAATTTGAGGCAGATGAAGATAGTCTGTGAAGATAATGAAGGTGTGAAGCAACAAGATAGGGGCTACTCTCTTGGCTGGAGCCTGAAGATTTGAAAGTAGAAGCCAAATCACAAAAGGACCTGTATGCTCAGTTAAGGGGTTTGGGTTTTATATTTAAAATTATGGGAAGCCACTGGAAGATTTGATGATAGGCATATTAACATGATCAGTTTTGTGCTTTAGAAAAATCGTTCTGGCAATGCTGATAGAAATATCATTTTGGAAGTACTCTGACAACAAGGGCGGGAAGTGACAACAGCCTGAACTAAGGCAGGGCTGTTGCATACGAAGACAAGGGATCATAATGAAGAGAAGCTTTGGAGCAAGTCTTTATATGACTTGATCACTATGTAGACATGAGAAATGGTGGGATGGAAGTACAGGATGATAACAGTTCCAAGTCTTGGGCAACTATGTCAAGGACAGGCCATTTTCAGAGATGAGGAAAACTAAGCATGCAATAGGTTTAGGGATGGAGATGAAGAGTTCAGGTTCAGAACTGCAGAGTTCAAAATGTGAGATATGTACGTGAGGATGTACAGTAGACATCTGGATATGAACTTGGAGCTCATACATCAAGTTCCTACTGGTCATCTCTGGACATATGCAGAGACACAGATTTTTGAGTTACGGAGGCTTTTTTTTAAAGACTTTATTCATTTATTTCAGTGAGAGAGAATGACAGAGAGAGCACAGGTTGGGGGAGGGGTAGAGGGAGAGAGAAAAACAGTCTCCCCGTTGAGCAGGGAGCCTGACACTGGGCTCAGTCCCAGGACCCCAAGATCATGACATGAGCTGAAGGCAGACATTTAACCAACAGAGCCACCCAGGCACCCCTTGAGTTACAGGTTTTTAAATTGTAGTTAACATTTTGAATATGGTTAAAGTTGCCCAAGAAGAAGATATATAAAGAAAAAAGGAATGTATAAATGAGAAGCAAAGAAGAACCAAGTCCACGTAGTATAAGTCCCTGTTAAGGTCCCTAAAGGCAGAGAGAACAAATTAAAAGCACCCTCCTATAGATACACCAGTGCTTAGAAAGCCTACTTAAATCTATATGTGGACCATTTTACAGAGCAGGTTATGTTGATTATGAAAGTCAAACTTTTCTGGCATTCCTCAAAACCACTAATAACACCAAATATAGACCCAAGTATATATGCACAAAGAGAGGAAAGATCTAAAGGAACTTCCAATATTTGGGGCCTAAATAACTTGTGTGAATTGTATTGAATGAATTATAATATCACAGTCATAAACAGGAGTTTTCATAAGAGGTTAGTATTGTGTATATTCAAGAGATAAGAGTAGTGATGAGAAAGATACACCTGTAATTTGCTTTGGCGTCATGCACATAGAAAAGAATATTAAAACCACCCAAATCGAATTAGAAGGCTAATTTCTATCTGTCCTCCATAGAAACAACACTGGAACAGCAATGGAGTCATTCCAGTGCTCAAACAGGTCCCACCACTCCTTTCAGTCTATGGACTTAGAACAACAACAACTTGGAGCAATATACAGTATATATATAGAATAAGAAAGAATATTGGCTTCTAAGTTAGGCATTTCTGGATTCAAAACTCAGCTCCTCTTCTTACTAACTATGCAATTATGGACAAGTTAATGAATTTGTCCATGTATTTTCTTTCTAATATTTAATTAAATGTAATAATATAGCCCACTTGTAATCTGTTATGAGGGGGGAGAAAGTGAGATAAATTATAATAGCTAATATTTATTTAGCTCTTAGTATGAGCTAGGCAATGCGCTAAGCTCTTTACATGCACCATCTTTTTAATTCTCACAACAGCTCTCTGCGGAAATGTACTGAACCATTAATCAATGGGTCTCATGGGAAACAGACATTTTCTTTTGAAGACATTTGAATCCTGAGGCAACTGAATTGCTTCCTAGATAACAGAATGTTATTCTCATGTTTGTGTAAACTACCGTAATGTATATGCATCTATCCTTCTCCAAATCTAACTAGAAAGTAATTGAAATATAAGCCTGTATCTCAGAAACCATAAGATGTATGCAGCTTCTGGGTCTGCTTCTTTACCTGGATGGCTATAATACAATGTAGACCACTTTACAAAAAACGTTGTATTGACTTTGAAAGGAAAACTTTTTCTGGCATTCATTAAAACTTCTGAATTGATAGATTTTCAATTTATGCTTTTTTGAGCATTAACTTAGGTAGTATGACAGGTGCTCTACCATAGGTTCCGTATTCATTAACTTAGTTTATCTTTACAATATCACTATGCAGTTGAAGCTATAACATGATTTTACAAATAAATAAATTGAGATGTTTAAGATCTCTTAAGCAAAATCGCAGGGCTAATACACAAAGAGGGAACATTTTGTACGCTATTTAACGTGTCCTGGCCAATATTGATGTCATAATACCTTATCAACTATTTTTACAGTGTATATCCCAGCTTTCTTCTTATTCTCCCATGCTTTACACTAACAACCAAACGAGAGCCACTACAGGGCACTATATTATATACTCTCCATAGTGAGAATTTACGGACCATAGAGCAATTACTGTCAACAACGCAGTTATCTACTAGACTATCTAGATGGGTTACTTAGAGTAGGATCAGTCACAAAGAAACAGAAGAATATCATGCTAGGCTTTAAAACACAGGTTCAAGAAAATGGTTCAGGATAGAAAGATAATGATAATCAAGACTTATGACATGTTGTAGCCTGGGACAACTGATCAACAGTTCTATAATTCTCAGCTGGAAAAAATCTATGACCAAAGACAAGTCAGAAATTTGAGGGAAATGAACAATGCATCTAAAAATGAACTATGTATGCTATGCATCTACAAGAGAACTATATTATAATGATACTACACAACCCAATGCAGTGCCCATTTGGTTTGCACCCCTATTTCCTAGGGAACTTGCCCCCATACCCACCCTCCAAACTGTGCATATTTAGTGTTTGCACTGACACACCACTGAATTTTGCTCTCCCAATGGGTCCATCCTCAAACCTTCAAACAAACTCTGAGACCCCTTAGTAAAAGGTTTCTTAACATCTAATTGAAGTTTTTCCCTTAGGGAAAACAGAATTTTAAAAAACATTAGGAATATTAAAGTTTTGGAGAGAACGTAGACAGCTTTCTAGAGTATTTCTATAGACACAAATGAGATTGTTTTTCTCTAGAAACATGTGATACAAAATCTTTTTTTTTTTTTTAATTCCTAAAGCTTCTATACCTTGGATTCCTATGTAGGTGACAGAACTATGTTTTCCGTATAGATCTATTGGCTAAATGAATGGTTTGTTGTAAATATAATTTCAGCTGTGCCTACTTTATGCTCAGGTGATTTCTAGCACATTAATTTACTACACTGAGGTGACCTGAATACATAAGATGAGTTATCTTCAAAGCACAGAATGAAAGCCTAATGCTCCTTTCTCACAACTGAGAAGAGGTTCATGGGCCATATAAGTCAGAATGGGAGCAGAGATAGACCCCCAGGATTGGGTCTAAACACAAGCCCAGTGAGGCACGCACTGTTTTAAGGAAGGACACATGGGGACACAGAATCAGGAGAGAGTGCCAACAGGAGAGATTAGTTCAAGGGTGGAAAGCACAATCAGAAATCATGGACCATTTGCCAGAACAGAGCACATACATGATCACAGACCAAAAGGAAGCAGAGAGAGTGGCCAAGGAAGATTCTGGTACTAAAGATAGAGAACCCAACACTGAGAATTTAATTGACTAAGATTAAGATGTAAGGACTGGAGATGTTGCTACATGGGACTGACATTAGGTCGGTCATTAGTCACACATTAGGTACCAAGGTGAGAGGAGACCTAACTTGGTGCTGAGGAAATGAACATCCTTATGTGCTTCTAGCTCATAGCCCAAATCCACATAGAGAGGTTAGAAATGTCAGAGAGAATTACACATCTGAACTTATACCCTTAGACAGGATTATACCCTTAACTATTGAAGTTGGATTTGAACTGTCTGCCCCACCAACCAGATTTCACATCGTGGGAGGTAGTAATAGTAAAACTATATTTAGAAAAATATTCCTCAAGATGGCCATTACAAATCTATTTGTGGAAAATATGTAGTTTTAAGTACAATTTTTAAATGTATTTTTTCCAAGAGCTAGAGCTGTTAATCCAAACCATGTGTGAAATTGGAGAGAAATGGAACTCAAATCAGACTATCAAAAAGTCTCTGAATTTTCACAAGATAGCCCAATGTTTTAGCATTGCTGCTAGTAGAATACTTTTTGTTTGCATTTATTTATTTTATTTTACATTTTATTGTGTGTGTGTATATATGCATGTGTGCCCGTGTGTGTGTGTGTGTGCATGTGTGTGTATATATGTTCTGAAAGATTCTGAATGTGCTTCCAGAATCTGGCTGAGTTCAGCGACTGAAAATCCACCTTTATCATCCATTTCTTTTTGTTTTAAAACTCCCATTCCATAATAGTTCTTTTACTGTTCCTGACTATACTGAATGATTTGTGCTGGGGAAAGAGATTAGATTTTAAAATTTGTCTGGTGATTTAATAGAAGTGAAGCTGAAATCTGTAGCTGAAATGGAGACTTTGTATTAACATAAAATCCAAGACTGGGTATCCAGTGAAACACTTTCCAAGAAAAGTCATCAGCTAAGTAAAATGCTTTAGCCTTACCCTTAATATATGTGGAAGACAAAATGACATTTCTGTCTGGCTTGATATCTAATACTCATACGAATGGAAAACATTAGGAACTGATTTTTTCTTTAAAGTAACAGCATTAATTAGTATTAATTTAGATTCTTTTCTGTGTATTTTGCTTTAAGATTTTTTTGCCATCACAAACCAGCCTAAACTTCTCAGAAATTAAAAAACAGGGAGGTGGTATAGGCCTTCATTTTACCTCATGACCTCGTTTTCACTCATTTCACTCACTTCCTTTCTAGAACCACACAAGGAGAATACACTTGACTGAAACAGGTAAACCTGAACTATACACCAGTCTCAGATGTAAGAACTTCGTAAACAGATATATTTTTAGAAAGCATTTGGCTTTATTTCTGAAAAGACTTCAGAATTGCATGAAATATCTAAATCACTATTTTGCAATCTTATTTATTAAACATCCATAGCCCCTCAAGTCCAAATAATTAAAATAGTCCCCCTACCTCAAGAAAAGCCCATATTGAAGTACATACTAAAATTTAGCTCTTTCATATTGTGTTGCAAATGTGGATAAGAAGACAGGTGGCCAGCCATTCTTCACACTCAGCATAAATGCTAAAAATTTTGAATTATGATGACAGCTGCTATTTTTAGGACTGGCAGTTATTTCAGACTATACCACTTCATCTTCCACACTAATGCTTGTTCAGAGTGAACCATTGCAGTTCTGACCACTGTTAGCATGATCATCTGCCCCAGACTTTCAGAAATTGAAAGCAACGCTAAAACACTTCACATTGTACTTTGTTTACTGGGTCTTTATAAAATGTTCCTGACCAGGCCACTTGCAGCTTATCTTAAAGAAGTAGCTTAAAATAAGCTGAATTTCTTCTCAGCACGCACTAAGCATCTATAATACGTCCATCAAAAGTTTTTTAAAAATGTCAACTAGCATCTACATTGTCCTGCCCTTGGTAGAACTTTCGTGCTCTTAAACCTCATTATTGGCAGTTCTTTCAATTTTTTTGCTTTCTCCACCACAAAAGGCTGTAGCCCTCTTTATCTTTTGTCAGTCACTCACCACTAGACCCTCTGCCTCTTTCTGGGGCTCCAACTTTCCCAGCTTTCAATCAATCTAATGTATCTTGCTTTAAACTTTTGCTGAATGACAACCTGTCATCGTCTCCAATCCATTCTTTGACAAGCCTGAAATATAAGCAACTGTAAAGTCTGCAAAAGACTAGAAGTACCTCTTCAAAAACACTCTCCACGTGTGCTCTGTGAGTTTCGTGACATTTCGTCTTCTTACTAGAACCATTTCACAACGACCGACATCATCACATAATAAAATAACACTTGTTCTCAATGATCCCTAGTTCTCAATGATCCCTGTACATCTAGAATATTCAGATTAATCTGCTCTGTGCAGTTCACATTGATAGGAAAAGTTCTATTTAACTGTGTTGAATTAAACTGTGCTAATTCGGAGCCATTGAATGTTAATGATGAACTACAATGATGCCCACAATGGACCTCACCAGGGTAGAGACTGCAATCTGTGGCTATTGGATTCACTATAAAATTATAAGCACAAATGTATAAATCAAAATGGAATTACATTTCTCTAAAGCTTTTTTCAACTTCCTTAAAATGATTTCACAAGTAAGCAAAGTGTGTGAATTAAAAATATGCAAAAGAAATGCAAACAGTCAGTAAACAGGAAAAAAAATGTTCATTTGCATTAATCACAGAGAAATGCACATTATAATACTATTATTACTATTAATACTATTATTATTATATTATTGGGAAGAATTTAAATCATATTTTTAATGTAATAAGCGTACAGTGAACTTACAGATATTTTTGTTCACTGATGATGGGAATATAAATTGATAAACTGTTCTAGAACATGATTTGGTACTATGTTTTAATAGCTTTCAAAAGATACATAATTTTGAATCTAGTAATCACACATTTGGAATAATTTTTAATGTGCTCAGGTCCATTATCGAAGTCAGTATAATAGCACACCTATAACACTCCAGAAATATCAAAAAATAGAAGAATATTTTACAAATTTGATGCCAATGGATTAAATATTACATTGTCATTTAAAATGACATCTTTAGAAAGTATTTAATTATATGTGAAATGTGATGCAAAGAATAAGAGAACATAAAACTATATATATATGAGACAAATCTAGAAATTACATATGCACCATACATACAGATAACACTAAAAAAGAAATATATGAAACATCAACCTGGTTATAGGCTTAGAGGCATATATTTATTTTTCCAAATTTCCTTTTTATTTTTTATTCTTAGAATCAGAGTTCTTTTTTTTTTTTAAAGATTTTGTTTATTTATTTATTTGACAGACAGAGATCACAAGTAGGCAGAGAGGCAGGCAGAGAGATAGGAGGAAGCAGGCTCCCCGCCGAGCAGAGAGCCCGATGCGGGGCTCGATTCCAGGATCCTGGGATCACGACCCGAGCCGAAGGCAGAGGCTTTAACCCACTGAGCCACCCAGGCGCCCCAGAATCAGAGTTCTTCTTTAAAACTATCTGTATATATCTTTACTCCTTTACCAGAGAAGATAGTCATTATGTGGTTCCTCATCTGTAAAACTATTAATTAGTAGAGTGGATACATCTTAGTTAATTATCTTTCGATCTATGAAGATTTTAGTCTTCCAATATCAAGTTACAAGAGATTGTTTCACCAATAATTAACATAAGTACTAAGGACAATTTATGTTTAGTTGTGGACTTGAATTTGACTCACCTTACCTCTTAATTACAGTCTCCTATTCTGTTAAAGCCCAATCTAGTATTTGGAAACTGTGTACTCTGAGTGATTGTCTAAGTGTGCATATATTGCAGTATTCGGGATAGGGAGTGACTCTTCATATGAAGTGAATATATTGCTATTTTACTTTAAAAAATATAAGAGAGACTAGAAGGTATAAACAAAAAAGTATTTTAAACATAGAAAATGGAAGTTTTAAAAACATCATTTGTGTTCCACCCTACACATTTGAGTCACCTGAGAACTTTAAAAAAAAACAAAACTACTGACATTCAGGTCAAAACCCTTTAATTTCAACTTCAGTGGAGTGAGGTGGGACATGGACTTTGAAATTTTTCTCTTAAAATTTATAAGAACACCAATGTGAGGAATCACAGTGGTACTTCCTGACACTTTCAACATTAATTATTTGGACAAGAATTCAGTAATTTTGCTGTTGTGATTGTCTTTTCAACATTCGCTAAACCCTTACTATAATTCTAAGGACTTCTTTCTTTCTTTTCATTTCTTTTCTTTTTTTTAATTCTAAGGACTTCTAAAAAGTCCATTACTTCACATATTCAGAATATGCTTTCTTAATTATCAGCTATATTCCGTCAACCACCAAGAACTACTGAATATACTACTAACGAAGACTATTAGGGATTACATCTCTTCAAATATGGCTACTTATAAGCTCCTTTAGTCAATTCAGAATGCATTAAGTTCTTGGTGATGGACTGGATATGGACGATGAAGAATGAAGTAGTATCAAGGACTCTAAAGTTGAGAGCTCAAGCAACTAGGTCATAAGTGGAGTCACACTGAAGATAAAGAGGTCTGGAGGAAATAAAGCCTTGGAGAAAAAGTTCCTGAGTCAAGTCTTGTGCATGTTGAGTCCGAAGTGCTATTATGACATACAAAATGAAGATGTTAGTGAAACAGCTAAATAATGCACGTGGAACAGAGAGGCAAGAAGATAATGGATAAATGGACTTAGAAGGCTGGGATTTTGCTAGATGGGTGAAGAAAACAAAACAACACACACACACACACACACACACACACACACACACACACACAAGAGGGGCAAGAGGATTTTACAATATTGGCAAGGATGTTATTAAAATGACAACTTATGGCTGTTAAATCAGATCAGGAGAGTCGGAAAGATGAGAAGGCAATGGTGTGTAGAAAGACACTGGAGTCAACAGATTGGCTCACAGGTTTCCAAAAAAATATTTGAAGCAAATTACTAAATGCAATCTGCGTAAAACTAAAACAAAGCAGAGAGACAGAGAGACTCGTTATTAGCACTGCAACATCATCCTTTGTTTTCATTCACCCTCAGATGTAATATCATTTCCTCCTTGCCACCATGGCACTGGTTTCTCACATGAATTACCATGGTTGTAAGGACCATATACACAGTCACGGAGAGTGTCAGAACTCTGTTTCTACACACACTTTCCAGATGTGTTCACTTAGCATCTAAGTGTTTTTATGTCAGTCCCATGTTCACCGACCACTGCTTATTTGAGAACTAGGCTGGGATTAATGAGACTGGTTTCTAATCCTAGTTCTGTCACCAACTGTTGGTGGTGATCCTATCATCTGTAAAATTGCTAAATTGCTATCTCAATAGTATCCTTCAGCTTTAAGATTCCAAAACAATGACTTTATCTGTTGAGCTTGTCTAATACTCATATTCACAGAGATTTTTTTTTTTTAGGGGTGGGGGGAAACACGTCTCAAAACCATTTTCTTACTCTAGGCTTAGTGAGACACTTTCTGCATTTCTCTAACATAGTCTGGGACTTCTCCCAATGTTTTTCCATGCTCATTATGACATGCCCTTTGGCTTCATATCTCAATTCCCATTAACTGAAATTCACTGGAGAGATCTCAAAAATCTTGTAGAATTAGATGATGTGACCAAATCCTTTTATATGCTTCTCACTTCCTTATCTGTAATTTTTGCTTTTAATTTCTGCAAAACTGTACCTAACTCAATTATTCCTCTTCATTTCATATCTATACTGGCTCTCAAATCTTTTTCAACTATTTTAACGTAAAGTTTTGCAGTAGTGGGGTTTTTAATTCTCCAGATTTGCCACACTGATCTTTATTGTCTTCATCATCATAAAACCTGAAAACATCTATGAATGTGATTTGATTGTCTTTTCTCCATATTAACCTAAGTACAAACAAGCTTACTATTTATACCTTTATTTTTACTATTTTAGTTTCAAATGAATTCTTTAAATTATTTGCTAATTTTTCAAATATAAATATTCTCTTCTTGCAACCTTTTTCTTGCTCTTTTTATTGATTTTGTCATGTTTATGTTAAATACTGTATTATTCATAGTACCTTGAAAGTAGGGATTAGTTATTACATGGTTTTTATCGATCTTACCAACACTGCTCTTAATTTTTTTTATATTCCTGGGTCAAAATCCTTCTTGTTTGTCCAGTTATCTTCAGTTTTTTTTTTCTGATAATACAAAGGTAATTTTCAATTTGCTTATCCCATACTCGTTCTTTTTAAATAAACTAATCCTACAGGTAAGCCCATTTTTTTTTAAAGATTTTATTTATTTATTTGAGAGAGGGAGAGAATGAGAGAGAGCATAAGAGGGGAGAATGTCAGAGAAGCAGACTCCCTGCAGAGCTGGGAGCCTGATGCGGGACTCGATCCCAGGACTCTGGGATCATGACCTGAGCCGAAGGCAGTGGCTTAACCAACTGAACCACCAAGGCACCCCCAGGTAAGCCCATTTTCCAACAGAAAATATATTCCAGGTTATATTTTTGCAAGTATATTCCAGATTATCAGCACATGGATTTAGAAAAGATTTAAAATAGATTTAAGTGATTTCCCTTGCATGCTATTTTCTGTTACCTCCTTCCTCTACTCACCAACCCGCACTGAGTAAAGTTCATTTAACCATTCATTCAAAAAGCATTTGAGCATTTTTCATATTCAGCATTTGTGATATGAAGAAAACAAGACGTTGCCCATAGTCTCCCGGTGCTCAGTCTGGGGTGATGGGACATATGTGAACAAATAATTACAACAATGTGTGGTAAAGCTCTGAAACAGGAGAGTGCTCAAACCACAAAATGAGACCCTCAACTAGTATCCTGAGGAGCTTTAGAAGATCTCAATTTCCACAACCCTCCTAAAATGGAGTAAGTCGAAATTTTAGGGATTTGGCCTGAGTTTCAGTAGTTTTTTAAAGTTCCCAGATGATTTAAGTGTGTAGCTTGGTTTGCTTATTGTTGTAGTGGGAAAACAGAGTGGAGAGCACTTATCCTTTCCTAGAATGCGCAGAATGAAGTAAACTATTTACAGGTGCCTGTAGCGAAAAGTGAGTAGAGTACACCAGGCTTGGAGGGCGAGGGAGGAGACACATCAGGTAAATGGAGGAAAAAATTCAAACTCAACACAGGAAAGAATGTTGTAAGTAGGTCAGAGTGGCTGAAAAAATTGTGTGAATGAGGTAGGAAGGAGACAGTCAAGTAAACGACAGGACTTAACCAGCTTGTAAAAGGTTTAAAAAAGTTCACATTTTATCCTACAGAAATGAAAACCATTGTAGAATCTGCCCTAATGCTGAGTGTCATTTTGTATGATTTGACATTTTTATAATTGCCACATTTTAAAGACAATTATCTTAGTAATATATTTTAATGAACCCAGTATACTCCAAATACTATTATTTTAACATATAATAACAAGATTATTAATAAAATATTTTATATTCTGTTTGCATAAAGTCTTCAAAATCTGATGTATACAGTACACTTCAATTTGGGACTTAACAGAATGTCAAGTATCTGGTAACCACATGTGACCAGTGGTTACTGCATCGGACAGCACTGATTTAGACAAAAGTTACAGGGTTTTCTGTCCCATGACTTAAGAAAACAAAATGATGAGCAATGGTGGTCATTCTCACAAGGACAGAGAAAAATGTGTTTCAATCTGGGTCTACTCCTTTGTGTACAGACAATGGAGTGGACCACCTCATAAACCCAGTGAGTTCATTTTCACTGGACAAGGTTAGGTAGCTATTAGACAACCACCACCTCGCAAAATGTTGAGGATGGGTTCATGGATCATGACACAGAAAGTTAGCTGAGATGATCTCTAAGGTTAATTCCAGTTCAGACATTCCAGATCTGACATACTGTATTTACAACCATACATTAGGCTCAAGGTTATTCTTGACATGAGTATGTTCTCTGTCTCCCATCTCTGTAGCTCACACATGTACACACGCATGCACATAACACATCCACACATATATTTGCATATGTGTATGTGTATCATTTACTCAACCATCATACAATTTCTAGTCACTTATTCCTACTGGTCTATCACAATTATCACAAAAGAGTTTAAAAATTTCTTTGGACCTTTCCCGTATTTGAATAAACCACATAGTCTTTCATTCTGGTCTTCTTATCACCGTCCCTAAATGCTTCCCCTTCCCCTGCTCCACTGCTGTGTCTCAGAATCCTCTCACCTTTATACTTTCTCTAGTGTAAAGAACATTCTCTGTAACTTAAGCTAATGGAAATAACTATCTAATTGGGATTTAAACTTATCAATTATGCCTTTTATGATCACTACTGCTATGTAATTATGAGAGTCCACTATACAGATCTTCTTTAGGTAGTTATTCATAGAACTTTTCGTCTATTGTATCTAAATAATCTTTCTCCAGGCAATTCTCCCCCATTACTCTGTTTAGCATCGCTCTCTGTCATTATTGTGCTCTCCCTCCTTTCTTTTGGGCCCCTTCCAAACTCTTCCTCTAAGTCACAGATTTGATACTAATCTTTATATCTCAAAGAACTCACAAGTTTTTCAGGTACTGATGCCATGTGTATGGCTTTTTTCTCAATGTTCTTCCCCACCCTTAATAACAAATGTTATTAAATTTCTGCTTACATCTCCCCTCCCCTTTCCAAGAGGCACCTTTCTGAGCTACAGAAATGTATTCACACCCTCTTGATAAGGAATAGCCATCTTTCTTTTTTCCTCAGATTGTGCCTCTCATACAGGGAAGGGGCATTCCATAGCCAAACTCAACAGGCAATGCAAAGCACCTAGTTGGTTCAATAGCTACAGATAGGAAATAGTATTTACAATATGTTGTGATATTATGATATTTGTGATGGTACTTAGGTGGTTAGTATAATTACAGTAATATTTTTATTTATTATATTTAATGTTTTTTACATTAGCAATTTAAAAAACATTTTTCAGTGACTTTATTTTTTTTCACTCCTGACACTTTTATTTTTTTCCCCGGCTTCATTGAGGTAAATTGACAAATATATTTCAAGTGTACAAGGTGGTGATTTAATATACATATACATCATGAAATGTATTTAATGAAATGTATTTAATATACATATACATCATGAAATTTATTTAATATACATTATCATGAAAGGACTTCCATAATTAAGCTAATTAATACATTCATCACCTCACATAGTCACTTTCTTTTTTTGGTGACAATGTTTAAGAAGTACTCTCTTGGCAAATTTCAATTATGCAATATGTTATTATCAACTATAATCACCATACTATACATTAGATCCTTAGAATTAATTCACCTTATTACTGAAGGTCTGTGCCCATCTACCATCTTCTTCCCATTTCCCCTCACCCTTCAGCCCCTGGTAACCACCAAATTATTCTGTTTCTATGAGTTTAATTTTTTTCAACTTAATGCCTCATATAAGTGATACCATGTCTTTCTAACTTATTTCCTTTAGCATAATGCCCTCCAGTTTCACCTATGTTGTTACAAATAGAAAGATTTCCTTCTTTGTTCAAGCTCATTAATGTTGCAGGGTGTGTGTATATGTTTGTGGGTGTGTGTGACATTTTCTTTATCCATTCATCTATCAACGGACACGTAGGTTGTTTCCAAGTCTTGGCTATCATGAATAATGCTGCAATGAACATGGGAGTACAGATATCTTTTTGAGATAGTGATTTTCTTTTCACTGGATATATATCTAGAAATAGGATTTCTGGATCATACAGTAGTTCCACTTTTAATTTCTGAGGAAATTCCATACTGTTTTCTACAGTGGCCATACAAATTTACATTCCCAACAACAGTGTACAAGGGTTCCCTTTTTGCCACATCTTCACCAGCATGTGTTTATCCTTTCTCTTTTTGACAATAGCCATTCCAAAAGGTATGAAGTAATATCTGATTGTGGTTTTGATTTGCATTTCCCTGATAATTAGTGATGTTGAGCAATTTTTATTTGTCTTTTGGCCACATGTATGTCTTCATCGAAAAAATATCTATTTGGATACTCTGCCCATTTTTTAATTAAGTTACTTTAAAAATTTAATTATTATTATTATTATTATTGCTACTAAGTTGTATGAGTTTATCGTATATTTTGGATATTAACCCCTTATTGGATATGTGGTTTGCAAATATTTTCACTCATTCCATAGGTTACCATTTCATTTTGCTGATGGTTTTTTTCGCTGTGAAGAGCTTTTAGTATGATGCAGTCCCACTTGTTTTATTTTTATTTATTTTGCTTTTGGTGTGAAATCCAAAAAAATCATTGCCAAGACCAGTGCCAGGGAGCATTGGTCTTAAGTGTTTCTTCTAGGTGTTTTATGATCTCAGGTCTTATGTTCAAGTTTTTAATCCATTGTGAGTTGATTTATGTATATAGTCAAGATGGGGGTCAAATTTAATTCCTTTGTATATGAATATCCAATTTCCCAACATCATTTATTAAAGAAACAATCCTTTCTCCACTGTTTATTTTTGGTAACTTTGTCAAAAATTAATTGACCATATATATAGGTATAGATTTGTCTGGATCCTCTATTCTTTTTTCCCCCCCGAACACTCTATTCTATTTTATTGACCAATGTGTCTCTTTTTGTGCCAATACTATACTTTTTTTTTAATTTTTTTAATTTTATTTTTTTTTATAAACATATAATATATTTTTATCCCCAGGGGTACAGGTCTGTGACTCGCCAGGTTTACACACTTCACAGCACTCACCATAGCACATACCCTCCCCAATGTCCATAACCCCACCCCCCTCTCCCAACCCCCCTCCCCCCAGCAACCCTCAGTTTGTTTTGTGAGATTAAGAGTCACTTATGGTTTGTCTCCCTCCCAATCCCATCTTGTTTCATTTACTCTTCTCCTACCCCCTTAACCCCCCATGTTGCATCTCCTCTCCCTCATATCAGGGAGATCATATGATAGTTGTCTTTCTCCGATTGACTTATTTCGCTAAGCATGATACCCTCTAGTTCCATCCACGTCTTGATTATTATAGCTCTGTGAAATAGTTTGAAATCAGAATTTGTGATGCTTCCAGCTTTGTTCTTCTGGCTCAATATTGCTTTGGCTATTTAGGGTTTTTTTGTGGTTCCATATAAATCTGAGTATTTTCTGTTTTTATGAAAAATGCCATTAGAATTTTGATTGGGATTATATTAAATCTGTAGACTGCTTTTGGTGATATGGACACTTAAAAATAGTAATTCTTCCAGTCTATGAACACAAACTATCTTCCTCTATTCGTGTCTTTTAAAATTTCTTTCATCAATATTTTATAGTTTTCAGTGTGGAGATCTTTCTCTTGGTTTAATTTATTCCTAAGTGTTTCACTATTTTTGATGCTATTGTAAATGGATTGTTTTCTTAATTTTTTTTTCTGATAGTGTATAGAAACACAACTGGGTTTTGTATATTGATTTTGTATCCTGCAACTTGACTAAATTAGTTCTAACCATTTTGCGGGATTTTCTACACAATTGTTCATGTCATCTGTAAACAGAGGCAGTTTTACTTCTTCCTTTGCAATTTGGCTGCCTGTTATTTCTTTTCCTTACCTAATTGTGTTAGCTAGGATTTCCAGTACTCTGTTGAATACAAGTGGCAAGAGTGGGTAACTTTGTTTTCTTCTTGATCTTAGGGGGAAAGCTTTCAGCTTTTCATTGTTGAGATGACTTCAGCTCTTGGTTTGTTATATATGGCTTTTATGCTGAGATACATTCCATCTATATCTAATTTGTTGAGAATTTTTATCATGAAAGGATGTTGTATTTTGTCAAATTTTTTTATGCATCTATTGAGATACTATGGTTTTCATCTTTAATTTTGTTCATGTGGCAGATCATGTTTATTGATTTGCACATGTTGAACATCCATGTATCTCAAAAATAAATTCCAATTCATCATAGTGTATGATACTTTTAATGTACTCCTGAATTTGGTTTCCTAATATTTTATTTAAGATTTTTTAATCTATGTTCAATAGGGATACTGGCCTGTAATTTTCTTTTCTTTTATTTTTTTTTCTCTAAAGATTTTATTCATTTATTTGACAGACAGAGATCACAAGTAGGCAGAGAGGCAGGCAGAGAGAGAGGAAGGGAAGCAGGCCTCCTGCTGAGCAGAGAGCCCGATGCGGGACTCGATCCCAGGACCCTGGGATCATGACCTGAGCTGAAGGCAGCGGCTTAACCCACTGAGCCACCCAGGCGCCCCTGTAATTTTCTTTTCTTGTACTTTTTACATCTGGCTTTAGTATTTCAGTACCTCATAAAATAAAAGTGAAAGTATTCCCTTCTCTTCAATTCTTAAAAAGAGTTTGAGAAGAATTGGTGTTAATTCTTTAAATGTTTGGCAGAATTCACCTGTGAAGGCATCTGGTCCTACACTTTTCTTTGCTAGGAGGTTTTTGATCACCAGTTCCGTCTCCTTCTTCATAATTGCTCTATTCAGATTTTTAAAAAATTTATTCATGATTCTGCCTTGGTAGAATCATGTTTTTAAGAATTTATCCCTCTCTTCTAGATTATCCAATTTGTTGGCTGTATAATTATTCATTACAGTTCCTTATGATTTTTTTTTAATTTCTGATTTTATCTATTTGTGATAAAAATTGTAATGGCTCCTCTTTCATCTTTTGATTTATTTGAATCTCCTCTCTCAGTCCACCTGATCTTTTCTTGTTTGATCTAGTCTGCTGTTAAAACCCTCTATTGAATTTTTCAGTTTAATTATTGTATTCTTCACCTCTATGATTTCTGTTTGGTTCTTTCTTTCTGAGTTTGGTGAGCATCTTTACAAATGTTATTTTAAACTCTCTGCTGGATAAATCACTTAGCTCTGTTTTGTTCAGGTTAGTTTCTGGAGATTGGTCTTTTTCCTATGTTTGGGACATATTCCTCTGTTTATTCAGTTTTACTTTTTGTATGGGTTTCTGCGCATCAGATAAAGGAGCCACCTTTCTGAGTCTTGAAAGCCTGGCCTCATTTAGGAGATGAACCTCATCAGTCAGCCCAGCCAAAGCTCCCAGTTGCCTGTCAAAACGTTTGTGATCGTCTAAGCTGCTGCTTCAGATCAGGATGCGCCAAGACCTATCAGTATCCCAGAGGTGTGGAAAATGCCCTCATGTGAGGTAAGGATCCCAGCTATCTAACTATTTTGCCTCCCTTCAGCTCTCTAATGCAAGCCAACTGGAAGCCCAACCACCAGGCAGCACTTCGGGAAAGTCAGGATGTTCGATAAACAGGCTAGTCCCTGTCAGCCGGAAACTGGGAGCTGGGTATTTTTGCCTACACACTGTGCTGAGTTCAACCGGAATAGCCAGGCTCTAAGAGTACTTTTGTGCCCGATTAGAACTGCTTCTGTGTTTTATGTGGTCCAGGGGCCCTGTGAATGCTGTGACCTGCCAGCTCCCATCACTAGGTGATTTTGGGGCCAGGTCCTCAGGCTACAGTTGTAATGTAACAGTTGGGGTGGTGGATGCATGGACAAGCCTCTTCTAGGGAGAGTATGGAGACTTGGTTTAACTGCTGGAGTGAGCCCAGGAGAGATGGCAAGGGACATGCCCACCAGCCCTTTCAGTCTTCCAGGAAGATCTGTCTGTTATCACTTGCAAACTGATGAGAGGTTGCAACCTCAGGCAACAGCTAGGAAATTATGCCATCAGGTCCCCTCCATGGAGAAACTAGGAGGTGAGTGAGTGAATGAGTGATTGATTGATTGATTGATCGATTTGCCTGCTCCCTCTTCGCTGAGCCCATGAGGAATTGCTGTGGGAAGTGCTTGTGTGCCCATTTGAAAATTCATTTTTTTTTTTTTTTTGTTTGTTTAACATGGTCCTGTGGGACTCATGAACGCCTAGTCCCATTGGCTATCAGAGCAAGATGATCTGGGGACCTGTCCTTTAGGTGGTAGCCTTTCAAGTTGGGGCACCAGGTGTAGACTCCAAACTGTTTGCTCCTCAGGGAGAATTTGGGAGTTGGAAGTTCTCTCCTGATTGTAAGGCTTTGTGCCAGGGGTGCAGTCTATGGTGAGAATGTATCTCATCCTTTCCCACCCATTTTGATGTGGGTATCTTCTGTCACTTAGTGTGTAGGAATCTGTCAATTAGTTTCTGGATATCTCTCAGAATGAACTGATCTGTGTATAGCTATGTACTTGGGACATCTGTGGGAGAAGAGGAAGTCAGGAACTTCCTATTTCACTATCTTGGTGAAATCCTTAGAAGCTCCAAAATAACAATTCTTTATTATAGCATTTATTTGTTTAGGATGGTTGCAATATAACTTAATATAATTTGAAGTTTCTAAGGCTCTACTTACTTATTTCTTATGAAATGAAGATAGCATAAAATATAACAAATTATAACCTACAGTCATTGTTCTTTTAGATACAATAATAATACACATTTATTTCTACTATGGATCTAATATTATAAGCCTTATATTTAAACTTATTTTCAGACTCAACTTACTACAAGTGTACTTGCTAAGATCATTGCTATTGCATTTCTGAACTTCAATGTCTGTTTTCAAAAATAAGATCACACATTCCCCCTGAGCAACAAAGGATCACTTCTTAGTGAGATTTTAAAATATTTACTAATATTTTTCATTGTACAATTTATATGCAGGACCCATATATAGTTTAAAAGAAACTTATAATGATAAAGTAGAACTTCGTTCATATTTTAAAAATAACTTATGCTTAAATTTAACATTTTTCTGTTAAATGATAACACTTTACTACTGCATAGTTTGTTCAGAAAGGATAAACCAATAAACTATGTTACTGTGAAAACTCTGTTTATTGCTTCCATACAATTATGTTTGAGTTGCAGAAGCTGTTGATAACATTAAAATAAATGAATAGAGTAGAAATCCCTTTATAAAATGCAAATTAGACTGGTAAAACGGGTTACATAATCAAGAGTTGGTTATTTTAAATATACAAGTATACTCAAAATATTTAGTTTTTATTTGAAATGGAAAAGCTTACACTGGTGATGTGAAACTAAGTTCCTTTCTTTGCAGACTAATTCAAAATCTATTCTTATTCCCTTTGCTCATTTGTTTTGTTTCTATAGAATTTTAGTTTCCCTAAAAAGAGTCTTAAAATACAGAGAAACTTTTTCTTAAATCTTACGGCAGCCAATAATTATATTCAAAAACTCCCAATTTAAAGGTAAAGTCATATTTTAATAATTATACAGTCAAATATTTGAGTCTCGACTAGATGTAAAGCTGTTCCTATTTCACTCAGAAAATAAAAAATAATTTTAACTTATTCTTTCAGACATAAAATAATGTTTTTCAAAGTTTCTATTGGAAACGTTCTACATCTATCTTATTTTCTTAAAATATAAATTGTAAAGTTTCTACATTATAGAAAATTTATGAATATGGCAAAGGTAGCTAATTTTCCAAAACCAAATGAAAGAATAATCTGATTGTTTATTTTACCTACTAGCATTTTCATGTGCTCTCCTTTATAATAATGTATGAGTTGTATATCTTGATGTTTTTACCTAACATTAAATCACAAATGTTTGCATATTTTAATGTGGTCTTTATGCTGTTATGTGTCATTGCTGCAAAAAGTCCAATGAAAAGAACTAGCACAGTTTATCTAACTGCTTCCCTATTTCAAATTTATTTTTAACTTTTAGAAAACAGAAATAATGCTGCGGTGAAAATATTTAGCATATAACTTTACCATATAACTTTTTTAGAAAAAAAACCCCACATATCTCTAGGGTAAATTCCCCAAAATGGAATTAATAGTGCAAAGGATATGAAGCTTTTATGGTTTTTAATATTTATTACCAAATTCCCTTTTGTCAGAATAGATTTATATCTGTAAAATATAGTACCACAGATTGGGCTTTCTGTATAAAACTCTATAAGAAAGTAGATAAATTTTATAATTACAGTAATGTGCAAGGGAAGAAATAAATACATGAAATATAATTATGTATATTTGATAACATAAGAGAGTTGGAAGAATATAAGGTCATACAGAGTTTAGTTGTAATACAGGTGCCAGCACAATAAATTTCAATTTGTTCCAATCTTTACCAGCATCAGATATTAATTTTATATTTCATTAGTTTAAAAAAGTTAAAAATACATTTAACCACATAGTCAGTATAATTTAATTTATGTTTATAGGTATATTCATAAAGGATAAAACATAAGAAAAGCAATAAGATATTGTGTGTGTGTGTGTTATTTGATTATTTATTTTTATTAACATATAGTGTATTATTTGCTTCAGGAGTACATGTCTGTGAATCATCAGTCCTCAACAGTTCATAGCATTCACCATAGCACATACCCTCCCCAATGTCCATAACCCAGCCACCCTATCTCTCTCCCCCAACCCCCAGCAACCCTCAGTTTGTTTCCTGAGATTAAGAGTCTCTTATGGTTTTTCTCCCTCAACTGCCCCATCTTGTTTCCTCCCCCCTCCCCACCAACCCAACAACCCCCTGCCCTGCCATAAAATCAGAATCTGGGTTCTTTCCATAGTTTGGCTATTGTGCACATTGCTGCTATCAGGTGCATGTGTCCCTTCGGATCAGTACATTTGTTTCTTTAGGGTAAATACCCAGTAGTGTGATTGCTGGGTCTATTTTTAACTTTTTGAGGAACCTCCATACTGTTTTCCAGAGTGGCTGCACCAGCTTGCATTCCCACCAGCAGTGTAGGAGGGTTCCCTTTTCTCTCCATCCTCACCAACATCTGTCGTTTCCTGACTTGTTAATTTTAGCCATTGTGACTGGCGTGAGGTGGTATCTCTCTGTGGTTCTGACTTGTATTTCCCTGATCCAAATGGCCAACAGACACATAAAATAGTGCTCAATGTCACTCAGCAACAGGATATTTAACATAAAATCAGGATAGTCTTTCCTCCTGGGAGGGAGATTGTAGGGATGTCATGTCGTCTGGGAGGGGTAATCTAAGTCCTGGTAGAGTTCCATTTCTTCACCTTGTATATTCAGCATCAAAATTATTTTTGTTATTTCTTAAACAGTGTAGATGTATTTTATGCCTGCTTTTGCATATATGATCTTTTACACAATAAAAATAACTTTAAAAATGAGATGCACAGATAACTTACCCAGATATTCCTACCCAGGGCTTGCTTTGCCAATATGAATTAAGGTGGTGGTGGTTAATTATGAGAGCCCATAGCGAATGATGGCTCTCCCATCCCCTGTGGGTGAGCATCAGGCAGCCCTTCCTGCAGACAGGAGATCTCATCAGCACATCGATCCACACCTTTCTTCACAAGATCTCCTCAGGCCAGAGACACTAGTTTTCCCTGTAATCCCCCCACCTTCAGCAGCATATTCTCGGGAACTTTCTTTTCTTTTCTAAATGTAAGCAATTCATTCTTTATCAAGAAAAGTCATATTTTTCCCTCACTCATTAAAAACGAAAGAAAAAGAAAAACAATTTTATATCAGGAAGAGATAAATTAGAAGGGGGAGGGGAGAACAAGAAAACACAGAGGCAATAGCAGAGAGAATGTGTGCAACCCTATAGATCTCTACTGCAAACCATTCCCAGCCAGTCATCAAGTCACAAGAACCATAACTAGCAACACTAAAGTCCTGCTGCTAATGTGTAAGAGGCTAGACTCTTGTGAATGTTTCTTACTAACTCACTCTTATAAATCAGAACACTAATTCTGATGAACATGCCAACTACATTTCTACTTTTTGGTTAAAATTTTTATCGTGCATCTCTTTCCACTGTAACTGCATCATTGGCACTCCTGTATTATGTTTAGTTCCATTGTTGTCATTTGTTACATTGTATCGAGATGTTAAGGCAGTGAGGAAAAAAATCTTACTAATATTCAGTTTCCTTAAAGAAAGTAGCAATTCTCTAATTTAGGCTCAGCAACAAACGATTAGAAAAGTGGGGGTAATGATGTCACCAAGATGTTAATATAGGTTGTTCCTGACTTCACTCCTCATCACAAGAACAATGAATATCTATTCCAAGAACAACACAACACTGAGAGAAAGTTAGAACATGGAGATGAAGCTGAAGCAACCCCTGTACCATGGAGATCAAGGCAGACTCCATTAGAAGGGTTAGAGAAATGGCTACATGTTGACTACATTGCCCCTCCCCTAGGCCAGCATAGCACTGTGTGGAGTGCTCTCCCTTGAACTGCTAGTTCTACTAGTGGGAAAAGAAAGCCCAGTTGGGATAAACAGTTCCCACCTCCAGCACTGTAGGTCATTCTCGGGAGTTCCTACTCTGATCTCACAACACAGGGAATGCAGGGGAATCTATGGAGCTCAACCACTGGGAATCTGACTGTGATGGAGAAGAGGGGAGGCTCTTGCAACAACAGCACTTGGATATTGGCAGACCAAGCTCATACCTACAAGGCCCAAGCAGTAATCCCAACCAGCAGTTTTGATAATCAGCAGAACCAAGTCAGGAGTACACTCTGACCAAAGAACTCAGCAGGGTATAGATCTGATTCAGTTCCTGAATTCAGTTCCTCAAACAAGGAGTTTTGCTGGCTCCAGGGCCCAGTTTGCCCACATCCAGGCAAATAGCTAAAGCACAGCCTTACCTCCACTATAGAGAGTGTCTCCTGGTCCCATCTGACCAGAAGGACTGGTGACAATTCCTGGAAGCAGTGTGGCCCAGCATATTTGAGTTGAGAGGTGGATGAACAGAGTGATAGGCCCCCAGAACAAAGCAGCACTGAGCATGGAGTATTCCCATGCTACACACAAGTATAAGTTTTAATTCATAGCCAAGACTGAGGGTAGGTCCTGGTGGCTCCCATTCAAAGAGCCTGTTTGGGAAATTGAGAGTAGCCTGGAGTGAGCCCTACCCCTTCTACCCAGGTAAAGGAGCTAAGACACAGTCCCACCCACTGTGAAGAGTACCTTCTAGCTCCATCTGACCGGAAGGGCTGGCAACAATTCCTGAAATCTATGTGGCCCAGCAGCACTCAGCTGAGAGGTAGGCAGAACCATGAGGGTTCAGAGCAAAGCTGGTATCCCTGTTCAGTGAGGGAACTTTGAGTGCTGGTCAGCTTGAGCTAAGACAACAAATAAAGAGCTTTCCTCACTTAGAGCTGCTTCTCCCACTATACTTGGGCAGGAAATCTAATGAGTAGCCCTGTCTATCACTAAAAACATCCTTCAGCCTGTCTGAAAAGGAAACCTTACCAAAGCATGTAGGAAACTGGATAATCCATTCAACTGCCCTTGAACAGAGAGCACAGCCTGTGGCTTCCATCATCTGCAGAGCAAAACTGGTAGACTCAGCTGACCAGAGAATTCAGTGGATACTCTGGATTCAGGCCCCCAAACAATCAGCTGTATAGGCCCTGGGTCTCATCATCTCGCCCCTCAGGGTAGGGAAACTAACTGATAACCTCATCTATCATTGAATATAATACTCAGTCCTGAGTATCTAGTAATTTGATCCAAAATCCAGGCAAGCACAAAGCTCATCCTACAGTCTCTTCATAGAGAACCAAGACAGTAGACTTATCTAACAGTTCTCAGACAGAGGCAAAACCCTTATCCTCATCCTCAGAGCCCAACTAGTTGACTCACCCCCAAATAGATCATAATAGCAGGCCCCATGTTATAAGGACAATACTAGCGGACAGATCCAAAAGCCCAAACAGCTGGATTGGTTAAAAAAAAATTGTCTTTAACAAAAAAAACCCATAAAATCTAGAAGAGGAGACCCAAATATACATATATCAATGTAAGGAATTAAAAACCATGAAAAATGAGATAAACATGACACCAGGAAAGGAATAAAGCTCCAATAACTGACCCTAAAGAAATGGAGGTCTATGAAGTGTCAGACACAGACTTCAGAATAACCCTCTTAAGGAAGATTAGTGAACCACAAGAAAACACGGAAATAAACTAAATTAGGAAAATGATGCATGAACCAAGTGAGAAGTCTGATAAGGAAATGGCAACCATCAAAAAACAACCAAAAAACTTCAAACAAATTGAAATCCTAGAGTTGAAAAATATAATAATTGAACTGAAGAATTCAGTAGTTTCAAAAGTATACTTGACCACACAAAAGAAAGAATCAGGGACTGGAGAGTAGGACATTAGAAATTACCCAGTCAGGGAAGCAAAAAGAGAAATTTTTAAAAGAGTGAAAAAAGCATATGGGAATTGTGAGACACAAAGAAATGAAAGAATATTTTCATTATGGGCATTTTAAAAAAGAGAGAAAAGGAAAGAAACAGAAAGTATATTTAAAACAATAATGGCTGAAAACTTCCAAAACCTAGGGAGAAAAATGGACATACAAATCCATGAACCCAAAAGATTCCAAATACGTTGAACAAAAACAGGGCTATACTAAGACACATTAAAATCAAATTGTCAATAGTCAAAGACAAATAATTTTAAGAGCATCAAGAGAAAATAGAGAACTCACATACAAGGAAATCTCCATAAGATTATTGGTGGATTTCTCAACAGAACTTTTCAGGCTGAGAGAGTGGGATGACATATTCAAAATATTGAAAGAAAATACTGATGGCCAAGAATTCTATACAAGGCAAAGCTTTCTTTCAGAAACAAAGGAGAAATAAAGCCTTTCCAAAGCCAACAAAAGCTGAAGGAGTTTATTACCCCCAGACCTGCCTTACAAGAAATGTTAAAAGGAGTTTTTTGAGTGGAAATAAAATAATGTTAATGAACATCATAAAAACAAAAAAATTTGTGTGAATCTCCCTGGTAATGGTAAATATATAGTTACAATTAGGTTCTGCAATATGGAAATAGGGGAGCATAACTGACTTAAACTCTAGTTTAAAAGAAAAAGTTGAATGTAATAAAAATATACATTACTACAATAATCTGTTATTAGTTATACTATATAAAAGTCATGTGAATGGTAACAGCAAAAACCTAGAATATGAGGAGGAGGAGAAATAAAAGTGTAAAGTTTACAAATTCTATTAAAGCTAAGTTGTTATCAGTCGAAAATAGGGTATTGTAAGTTTAAGATACTTTTTCTTTTTTAAAGATTTTATTTATTTTTGAGAGAGAGAGAGAGAGAGAATGAGCATGAATGGCAGAGGGACAGGGAGCAGCAGGCTCCTCACTGAGCAGGGAGCCTGATGACAGGCTTGATCCCAGGATGCTGGGATCATGCTCTGAGCCAAAGGCAAACATTTAACCAATAGCCACACAGGCACCCTAGTTTAAGATACTTTATGTAAACTTCATGGTAACTACAAGGGAATATTTTATAGAATTACTCGAAAGAACATGATAAAGAGGTCAAAGCATATTGGTACCTCTTAAAAGACATCAAAACATACAAAAAAAAAACCCCAGCGCAATTAGATATAAGGAGTAATGGATCTACAAAACAACCAGAAAATAATAAACTAAAAGGCAGTAGTAAGTTCTTACCTATCAGTAATTATTTTAAGCATAAACAGATTAAATTCTCCAATTAAAAGACACAGAATAGCTGAATTGACCAAAAAAAAAAAAAAAAAAAAAAAA
>NW_019154133.1:11651455-11657841 GCF_002288905.1 Enhydra lutris kenyoni | reverse complement strand
AAAAAAAAAAAAAAAAAATAACAAAAAAAAAAAAAAAAAAAAAAAAATCCAACCATATGCTTCTGCTTTTAAAAGACTCACTTTAGACTTAAAGATACACATAGCCTGAGAGTGAAGATGGGAAAAGACATTTTAATCAAATGATAAGAAAAACAGTGGAGTAACTACTGATATCAGACAATATAGACTTTAGTCTAAAAATGATGAAGAGAAAAAGATGTCATTATATAATGATAAAGGAATCAATACCTCAAGAAAACAAAACAATTTTAGATATTTATGCACCCAAGATTGGAGCACCTAATACCTAAAGCAAAAACTAACAAAACTAAAGAGAGAAATAAACAATAATACAATAAGAGTTGGGGATTTTAATATCCCACTCTCAACAATGGATAAATCACTCAGAGAATCAATAAGGAAACAGTGATTTGAACACTACATGCTAAATGGACCTAACATACATATATAGAACATTCTATCCAACAATAGCAGAATACACATTCTTCCAGAGCACACATGAAATATTTTCTAGGACAGATTATATTTTGGCCACAAAACAAGTCTTAAAAATTCAAGAAGACTGATAGCATAACCTAGTAACTTCTCTGACCACAATGGCATGAAACTAAAAATCAATAACAAGAGGAAAACTGGAAAACTCATGAACACTTGGAAATTAAACCATACTCTCCTGAAAAAAACAATGGATCAAAGAGTACATTAAAGGGGAAAAGAAAAGTTTCTTGACACAAATGAAAATAAAAATACAACATACCAGAACCTGTGGAATATAGCAAAAGCAGCTATAAAAGGGAAGTTTATAGTAATAAAAATCTATATTAAGAAGAAAGAGAAATTCCAAATAAACAATCTAACTCTTTGCTTTAAGGGACTAGAAAAAGAAGAAAAAATGAGCCAAAGTTAGCAGAAGAAACAAATGATAAAGATTAGAGCAGAAAAGACCTATAATACCATGTTAACAGTTGTGTGTTTTGTTTTTTTTTGTTTTTTGTTTTTTTAATAAAACCAAAAATCCTCTTGGGATTTCTTTTGGTTAGCAGGAAGACAGGGACTAATGTATGTCTTTCATAAAAGCAAAGTGGCACAATGCAAGCTTTTAGAAAGAAAGGGATACTAGTAAGGAGTACAGGTATTAAATCAGTAATAAAAAATCTAACAAAGAGAAGCCCAGCACTAGATAATTTTGGTGAATTTTACCAAACATTTAAGGAATTAATATCAATTCTTCTCAAATTCTTCCAAAAACTAGAAGAAGAAGAAATATTTCCAAACTCAGTTTATAAGGTCAGCATTCCTTATACCAAAACCAGAAAAACACACTAGATAAAGTAACCTACAGGCCAATATCTGACGTATATAGATGCAAAAGCTCTCAATAAATATACTAGCAAACCAATTCAGCAGCACTTAAAAATATTATTCACCATTATGACTATGATAAGTCAGATCAGACTTAGCCCTGAGATATAAGGCTGGTTCAATATATGCAAATCAATCAATGTGATATATCCCATTAATAGAGTAAAAGAAAAAAATCATATGCTCATTATCAGTTATTTGAAATAATTCAACATCCATTCATAATGAAAAAAAAAAAAACCTCAACAAATTAGGCATAGAAGACATAAGAAAGCTCTTTACACATCTCAATATAGTAAAGGCCATATACAACAAGCCCCCACAGCTAATGTACTACTCAACGGTGAAAGGTTGAAAGCTTTTCCTCTAAGATCAGAACCAACACAAAGGTGTTCACTCTTACTATTTTTATTCAACATAGTACTAGAAGTACTAGCTAGAGCAATCAACAAGAGAAATAAAAGCTTTCAAAATTGAAAAGGAAAAAGTATAATTGTCTTTTTTTACAAATGACGTGAACTTATATATCGAAAATCCTAAAGACTCAAAACAAAAAAATGCCAGAGTTAATCATTAAATTCAGTAAAGTTGCAGGATAAAAAATTAACATACAAAAATAAGTACTATTTCTATACACTAAAAATGAATTTTTGGTAAAAGAAATAAAGAAATTGATACCATTTACAATAGCATCAAAAACAATAAAATACTTAGGAATAAACTTAACCAAGAAGGTAAATGAACTTTACTCTGAAACCTAGAAAATATTTATGAAATATATCAAAGAAGACATAAATAAATGGAAATGTATCCCATGTTTATGGATTGGAAGAACGAATATCGTTAAAATGTCAATGCTACAAAAGTTATCTACAGCTTCAATACAATCCCTACCAATATTCCAGGGGCATGTTTTATGGAAGTAGAAAAAAACACTCTTAAAATTTATATCCAAAAGACCCTAGAGAGTCAAAGAATTTCTGAGAAAAAAGGGACAAAAGAAGAGGCATAGAACTTCCTGACTTCAAGCTATGCTTTAAAGCTATAGTCAACAACAGATATCTCTTTCGTTCAGAGGAAGATGGTGGAGTAGGAGGATACTACGCTCACCTCATCTCATTGATACAACTCTTTAACACTCACATCAATGTAAATAACCCAGAAAACTATCCAAAGCCTGGCTGAATAAACTCCACAACTAAATGTAGAGCAGAAGCCACATCTAAGATGGGTGTGGTGCATAAACAATGAATCTTGGAACACTGGAAAAATAAAATAAAATAAAATAAGATAGGTAGGAAGGGCAGAGACTCATTTGGGAACTAAGTGGACTCTCAGAAGTGTCCATAGGAGGGAGGGATGCTGCAGGCACAGAGAAGGGAGAGGGAGAGTAGCATACCCTTACACTGGGGTACCTGCACAAGGATAAAGAATATCCATAATATTTGGCTTTGAGAACCAGAGAGGCTGAATTTCATGGATTCTTAAAAGCAACAGGCCATAAAAACTAAATTAAAAAAAAAAAAATCAGTACGCTCAGCTATGGGAGAGCCAGGAGAGTAAGAGGAAACTGAGTCCTTACCCTTCAAGAGAGAGCACAACAAACAGCCCATGGAACTATAACATACAAGCAGCAATTTGAAAGTTGCCTGGAGTATATAGGAAGGAGAGTTATTTACTAATCTCAGAGTGTGTCCAGAGGGACAGAATGGCTGAGGAACTCCTCCAGGAACAAAGAAATTGTCGGGTACCATTTGCCTCCCCTGTTCCCCAGCTTAAACACACTGGCACCTATCTAACTTGCTAGCATTGCCACCCCAGCCCCCCTGCCCTGCACTGTGCTCCTACCAATTCAATCCTCTAGAAAGCCTGCCTAAGTCTAGGCGCTGCAGGGACCCCTCCCACAGAGGACCTGCTGGAGTATGCAAAGCTTGCTAGCAACTGCCACCCTGACACTCCAGCCCCACACTGCTTCAGTGGATCTCCCCTCCCTAACATGTTCTAGGTCAGAACCTACACAGGGTGGTGCCACAGGTCGGGCAGTGTGGGAGGAGCCCCTAGAGTGGCCAGCACTACTCCAAAGTAACTTCTGCCCTGGAGAGAGGAGAAGATAACCATACACACACTAGTCAGACTATAACCCCAGCAGCAGGGTGGGAGCAGACATCTGTCTGACTGCAGGCCCTGTCCACCAATGAAAGCTTCTCCATGGAAAACACAAGGAAAGTGCCCTGCAGTTCTGTGCTGCTGCATCTCTAACAAATGTCTGGTCTGACTCAACTCACACCCAAGGCAGCCCCAGACTGGCCCACTAACAACATAGGGACCAAACATTGCCCACAACAGGCAAAGAGAGCCCTTGCAGGTGACTGGACTAAAGAAAAGAGCAGCTCAGCCACAACAGTAGGGCACACACATCACATATAGGAGACACCCCTGAAGCACCAGGTTTTGGTCGACAGGGGACACTGCACAGCAGGATACAAGACCTCTTCTTCACAAGGCCATTACTTTCAAGTCTAGGAGTAGCTGTCTTTCCTAACACACAAAAACAGACACAGAAAGAGAAAAAAAAGAGGCAGAGGAAAATGTACCAAATAAAGAACAAGACAAAATTACATCAAGAGAGATAAGTGAAATGGAGATAAGTAACATGCCTCATAGAGAAATTAAAATAATTATCATAAAGACACTTACTAGGCTTGAGAAAAGAGGGGAGAACATCAGTGGGACACTTACAAATGATATTTAAAAAAAAAAGAACCAATCAGAGATGAAGAACATAATAAATGGAATAAAAAACACCTAGATGGAATAAATGTAGACTAGATGATGCAAAAGAATGAACCAGTGACCTGGAAGACAGACTGATGAAAAGTAGGGAAACTGAAAAAGTGAGAGAAAAAAATTATGTAAAAGGAGAAATAGACTCAGGGAACTCAGCAATACCTTCAAGCATAAGAACATTCATATTATAGGGATTCTAGCAAAAGAAGAAAAAGAAAAGGGGGCAGAAAACTTATTTATAGAAATCATAGCTGAAAACTTCTCAAATCTGGGGACAGCAGAAATCTAGATCCAAGAGTCAGAGATCCCCATATTAAATCAACCCAAGGGGGTCCACACCAAGACACATAGTAATTAAAATGTCAAAAAGCAGTGGTAAAGAGAGAATTTTAAAAGCAGCAAGAGGAAAAAAACAAAACAACAAAAAAACAGTTACATACAAGGAGATACCCCATAAGGTTATCAGCTAATTTTTCAGCAGAAACATTGAAGGTCAGAAGGGATAAGCATGATATATTCAAAGTGTTGAAAGAAAAATCTGAAAAAAAAAAAAATCTGTGGTCAAGAGTACTCTATCTAGCAAGGCTATCATTCAGAATAGAAAGAGAGATAAAGAGTTTCCCAGACAAACAAAAGCTACAGGAATTCACTGTCACAAAACCAGTTCTTCAAGAAGGGTTAAAGGGAACTCTTTGAGTGGAAAGGAAAAACCATAAGCAAGAGTAAGAAAAGCAGGAAGCACAAAACCAGTAAAAATAAGTAGATCTATAAATAAAAGTCAAGGGAATCACAAAATAAAAGGATGTAAAATATGACACCATACACCTAAAATATGGGGAGGAAAGGAGTAAATAATGTGTTCAAAGTTAAGTGACCAGCAACTTATTATAGACTGCTACCTACAGAAGATATTACATATAAATCAAATGGTAACCACAAATCAAAACCACAATAGATATGCAAAAAATAAAGAATGGAATCCAAGTATATCACTAAAGAAAGCAAACTTACTGTGAAAGAAAAGAGCAAGGGAAGAAAGGAAAAGAGGGGAACAACAACAACAACAACAAAAAACATAAAACAAGTAACAAAATGGAAATAAATACATACCTATCAATAATTTATTTGAATGAAAATGGATCAAATGCTCCAGTCTAAAGACATAGGGTAACAGAATAGATAAAAAACAAGACCCATCAATATGCTGCCTACAAGATCCAAAGATGCATGTTAAAGTGATGGGATGGGAAGAATTCATCATGCAAATAGATGTGAAAAGAAAACCAAGGTACCAATACTTATATTGAACAAAGGAAATCTTCAAATAAAGTTTATAACAAGAGACAAAGAATACCATATAATCATTCAGGGGATAATCCAACAAGAAGGTATAATAGTTATAAATATTTATGCACCCAATATGGGAACACCCAAATACTTTAGCCAGATAATAACAAACATAAAGGAACTAATCAATAATAATAAAATAGCAATAGGAAACTTTTACACTCCACTTACATCAATGGACAGATCATCCAAACATAAAATCAAGGAAACAGTGGTTTTGAATGACATACTGGACCAGCTGGATTTAACAGATATATTCAGAACATTCCTCTTAAAACAGCAGAATACACATTCTTTTCACGTGCACATGAAATATTTTCCAGAATAAAACTCATTCTGGGACAAAAAACAAGTCTCAGAAATTCAAAGGTCAAAGATTCAAAGATCAAAGTCCAAAGACCACAATGCTATGGAACTAGAAATCAACCACACACACACACACACACACACAAAAGGAAATTGCATAAAGGCATGGAGGTTAAATAACATGTTACTCAACAGTGAATGGGTCAACTAAGAAATCAAAGAGGAAATCAAAAAATACATAGAGACAAATGAAAATGAAAACACAACAGTCCAAAACCTTTGGGATACAGCAAAAAGCTGTTCTAAGAGGGAAATTTATAGCAATACAAGCCTACGTCAAGGAGCAAGAAAAGTCTCAATAAACAACCTAACGTAACATTTAAAACTGTGAGAAATAAAAGGAAGAAAGAAATCCCAAAGCCAGCAGAAAGAAGGAAAGAATAGGGGGGAGGAGTCAAGATGGCGGAGAAGTAGCAGGCTGAGACTACTTCAGGTAGTGGGAGATCAGCTACATAGCTTATCTAAAGATTGCAAACACCTACAAATCCAACGGGAGATCGAAG
>NW_019154133.1:11589812-11641455 GCF_002288905.1 Enhydra lutris kenyoni | reverse complement strand
TGGGAGGGTATGTGCTATGGTGAGTGCTGTGAAGTGTGTAAACCTGGCGATTCACAGACCTGTACCCCTGGGGATAAAAAGATATTATATGTTTATGAAAAATAAAATTAAAAAAAAAAAGAAGGAAAGAATAAAAACTGGAGCAGAAATAAGTGAAATAGAAACTATAAAAGCGGGGCGCCTGGGTGGCTCAGTGGGTTAAAGCCTCTGCCTTCAGCTCAGGTCATGATTTCAGGGTCCTGGGATGGAGCCCCGCATCCGGCTCTCTGCTCAGCAGGGAGCCTGCTTCCCCCTCTCTCTCTCTCTGCTCGCCTCTCTGCCTACTTGTGATCTCTGTCAAATAAAGAAATAAAATCTTTAAAAAAAAAAAAAAGAAAGAAAAAAGAAGCTATAAAAGCAATAGAGCAGATCAATGAAATGAGCTGGTTCTTTGAAAAGATCAAAAAAATTGATAAACCTTTAGACCAGACTCATAAAAAAAAAGGAAGGACTCAACGTCAGAAATGAAAGAGGAGAAATAACAACCAATATCACAGAAATACAAAAGATTGTAAGAGAATATCATGAAACTTATTTACCAACAAGTGGGACAACATAGAAGAAATGGATAAATAGAAACATAGAACTTATTGAAACAGAATCAGAAAGAAATAGAAAATAGACCAATTACCAGCAATGATATTGAATCAATAATCAAAGAACTTCTAACAAACAAAAGTCCAAGACTGCATGGCTTCATAGGTAAATTCTACCAAACACTTAAAGAAGAGTTAATATCTATTTTTCTCAAACTATTCCAAACAATAGAAGAGAAAGCAAAATTTCCAAATTCATTCTACAAGGCCTGCATTACTATGATACCAAAATCAGATAAAGACACTACAAAGAAAGAACTATAGGCCAATATCTCTGGTGAACATATATGTAAAAATCCTCAACAAAGTATCAGTAAACTAAATCCAATAATAAAAAGTCATTCACCATGATCAAATGAGATTTATTCCCAGGATACAAAGAGTGGTTCAGTATTTGTAAAATAATCAGTGTGATGCATCACATCAATAAAAGAAAGGATATAAACCATATGATCATTTCAACAGATGCAGAAAAAGCATTTGACAAAGTACAACATACATTGATGATAAAAACTCTCAACAAACTAGGTGTGGAAGGCCTTATATGAACATAATAATAATAATATTAATGATATTAATAACCCCAACATAACAAAAGTCTTAAGCTCAATGGGAAATACTGAGAGCTTTCCCCCTAATATTAGGAGCATGACAAGTATGTCCATTCTCATCACTTTTGTTGAACAAAGTACTGAAAGTTCTAGTTGCAGCAATCAGACAAAAAAAAAAAATTAAAAACATCCAAATTAGTAAGGAAGAAGTAAAACTTTCACTAATTACAAAGGACATAATACCCTATATAAAAAAACCCTAAAGCCTCTATCAAAAAAATACTACTGCTAGAACCGATAAATAAATTCAGTAAGGTCGCAGGGTACAAAATGAGTGCACAGAAATCTTCAGCATTTTGGTACACTAATAATGAAGCAACAGGAAGAGAAATCAAGAAAGTAATCCCATTTACAACTATACCAAAAATAATAAAATACCTAGGAATAAATTTAACCAATGAAATAAAAGAGTTCAACTCTATAAAATATAAAATATTGGTGAAAGAAATTGAAGATAACACAAAGAAATGGAAAGATATTTCATGCTCATGGATTGGAAGAACAAATATTGTTACAAAGTCAATACTACCCAAAGCAGTCTACAGAGTTAATGCAAACCCTATCAAAATACCAACAGCATCTTTCATAGAACTAGAACAAATAATTCTAAAATTTGTACCACAAAAGAGCCTGAATCAGGAATCACAATTCCTGATTTCAAGTCATACTAAAAAGCTGCAGTAATCAAAACAGTATGGTACTGGCATAAAAATGACACATAGATCAAAAGAACAGACTGGAGAGCCCCAAAATAAGTATATGGCACAAGTATAAGGTCAACTGATCTTTAACAAAAGAGGCAATATCCACTGGGAAAAGGGTGTTGAAAAAATGGGATAGCTTCATACAAAAGAATGAAACTGGACCACTTTCTTACAGCATACACAAAAATAAACTCAAATGGATTAGAAACCTAAATGTGAGACATGAAACCAGAAAAATCCTGGAAGAGCGCCCAGGTAGTAATTTTTCTGACATCAGTTGTAGCAATAGTTTTCTTGATGTTTCCTAAGGCAAGGGAAATAAAAGCAAAAATTAACTACTGGGACATCAAAATAAAAAGCTTCTGCACAGTGAGGGGGGAAAAAAATCAACAAAAAGACAGCCTACTAAATGGGCGAAGATATTTGCAAAAGAAGGGTTAGTATCCAAATATCCAAAAAAGGGTTAGTATCCAAAATATATAAAGATCTGAAACAACGCAACACCGAAAAATGAATAATCTAATTTAAAAATGGACAGAAGACATGAACAGACATTTCTCCAGACAAGGCATCCAGGCGGCCAACAGACATATGAAGAGATGCTCAACATCACTTATGGGAGAAATTTTCCCATTTTTTTCTTTCTTTTCTTTTTATCAAGGAAATACAAATCAAAACTACAATGAGATAACACCTCACAGCTGTCAGAATGGCTAAAATAAAAAACTTAAGAAATAAGTGTTCATGAGGATGTAGAGAAAAAAGAATCCTTACATACTTTTGGTGGGAATGTAAACTGGTGTAGCCATTGTGGAAAAGAGTATGGAGTTTCCTCAAAAAATCCAAAATAGGGGACACCTGGGTGGTTCAGTTGGTTAAGCAGCTGCCTTAGGCTCAGGTTATGATCCCAGGGTCCAGGGATCGAGTCTTGCATCAGGCTCCTTGCTAAGCAGGGGGCCTGTTTCTCCCTCTGTCTGCCTCTGTTTCTCTCTCTGACATATAAATAATAAAATCTTTTTTAAAAAAATCAAAATAGAACTACCCTACAACCAAGTAATCACACTAGTATTTTTTAAATTTTTTTTCAGTGTTCCAAAATTCATTGTTTATGCACTACACCAGTGCTCCATGCAATCACACTATTATCTACTCAAATAACACAAAAACCCTAGGTTGAAGGATATATGTACTCTTACGTGTATTTCAGTATTTACAATAGCCATTTGGAAATAGCCAAGTGTCCATCCACAGAATAGATAAAGATGTGTATAGACAAACCATCAATCAACAAAATCAACAAAATCAAGAGCCCAGATAAAACTCCAAGGGTATATATGGTCAACTAATTGATGAGGAAACCAAAAATACTCAATGGAGAAAAGACAATCTCGTTAATAAATGGTCTGTCATGATTGGATATTCACATGTAAAGAATGAAACTGGATTCATATCTTATACTACTCAGAGAAATTAACTCAAAATGGGGAGGGAATGTGAAGAAAGATAGTGAAAGTTACAAATTTCCAGGTGTAAGATAAATAAGGACTAGGAATGTAATGTACAATATGATTTCTATAGCTAACACTGCTCTATGATATAGGAGAGTTCCTAAGAGAGTAAATCCTCAAAGTTATCATCACAAGGACAAGTTTTCCCATTTTTTTCTTTCTTTCTTTCCTTTTTATTGTATGCTTATGAGAAGATGAGTGTTAGCTGAACCTATTGTGGTAGTCTTTCCACAATATATGTAAATCAGACCTTCATGCTATAAGCCTTAAACTTAAGCAGTGATGCATATCAATTATTTCTCAATAAAAATGGGAGGGAAAGTAGTATTCATCTACCTAATTCATTTCCCAGATCTGCTGGAGATTACAGATGCTACTTATAAAGTCAGAAAAAGATTTATGAAAGTATTTTGAAGTCAGAAAAGACAAGGAAAATTATTCAGAAACTTAAATATAATTGTATTATCGTATTCATGTATTTATTTAAAGTATTTCTTGGTTGCTTATTATTTCTAAAATGATGAAAGGACAAAAATTCTACAAAACAAAAGAGACGATCACTTTCATACATCATAGAAGAAAAAAAATTACAGATGAAAATATGATGAACCCAAATATCCTGCTGAAAAGATTTTTTTTCAGTGAAATTTTTTTTTTCATTTTATTACAATGCTGAGAAAAGTATTTTAGGATGGAGCTAGAAATATGTCTACAGTAATGTAGGGTTCAGCACTGAAAAGCTCTGGCGGCCTCAGAACAAAAATGGAAACACCCAAGCAACAACTCCCTGGCAACATGGTTTTTATGTCAGAGCATTTCATACAGAAGAATAAAATTTTTGTGCATATATAGACAAAAATGAAACATACCAAAAGCAGCTCTTGTTTAGTGGAACTCTTTTGAAATGCTGGCCTTAGAAGAGAATAATATGTAATAAAAATTATATTTTGCATTGAGTGATGGAACATGTACACTGTGTAGTACTTGATTCATTATATTCAAACTCAGAGCATTTGAAACAAGAATTATAACTGGCAATGATTGCAAAATATCAATAAGAATACATATAATTTTATGTAAGCAGGTATAGAGATATAACTCAATCAATATTTTTTGAAGATTTTATTTATTTGAGAGAGAGAGAGAGAGAAAGAGCTCAAGCTGGGTAGAAAGGCAGAAGAAGAAGGAGAAAGAGAAGCAGACACCTCAATGAGCAGGGAGCCCGATGTAGGGCTCAATCCCAGGATCCTGGGATCATGACCTGAGCTGAAAGCAGACAATTAACCTACTGAGCCACCCACGCACTCCTTAATCAATATTAAGGCAGCTGCACACACTATAAATTTACGACCACAGACATACTTCTTGACAAAATGTTTCCCAGTGGAGCACCTTAAAAGTCATTTTCTGAATTAAACATGTTATTGTTTTCTAATAAAAGGGAATAAAAGTAATAGAGCAAGGAAAAGACATTTATGTTTATTTACAAGCAGAATCTCTGGAGGAAAAGAGAACCGTTGGAAGTTAAGAGGCAGGAAATTTGCTCACATTGTTGGTCTTTGGAAGTCTTCCATCTTTCCTTCTTAGCACAAGGATAAGAGCCATCCACACCCATGGGTTTAAAAGTCATTGTTTAAACCTTTGATGTCTACTAATGAGAGGATTTAAATATGTTTAATATTTATATTTGCATTATCAGAAGAAGGACCACTTGGGAATAAATAGGTACACAGTCATATTCTAAACTATGTCAAGATTTTTAGGCTCATAAATTTGTAAACGTATTTCATTCTAATAGTTAGAACCCAGTTCTTGTCTCAAAAATAGTAAGTAGCTAAATGCAGGAGACAGAATTATATCTGCATTAAGAAATACATCATGATTTTCAAAATAAGTAACTTCAAATATCCATTTTCAAACACACACAAAATTAATGTGCTTTCCAGAGTCCAGTATCCTTAAATCTCTCTTGTTTTTAATAATGTCTAATAAATGAGACATTAGAGTCATCTTAGCCATTTGTCAACTAAGCAGTTTTGTAAGTCATTATCCTTCCTTGGTGGCATATTTCTTTCTGAGAAGGAACAACAATAAAAAAATTACTAGTACCTAGGAAAAGGAAGCAAATTTATTTTTCTTATTGTATATTTTAACTGTTTGTATGTTTTATTTACCATGTTAAACAAGTTATAAGCTATTTCCTGCTTCCAAGGAAGTTTGGTACTTTCGGAATCATCAAAGACCTTTTGTGTCTCTTGGGTACCATTTAACCAACTGAGCCACCCAGGTGTCCCCTCTTGGGTACCATTTAAAACGCACTATTTTGTAATTAATTTTGAGAGTTTCTTAATAAGTAGTTCTAAGTGTCTAAGGGCCTCTTCCCGTTAGAGTCATTGACCAGGAAAGAAAGCATATCAAAGTACAGAATACCTCAACTGGACATTGGTTTGTATGGATACCAGCATAAGTGGTATATTATTATACATGAATATACATGCACAGTTATCTCAAATATTAATAGCCTGATAATAAAGATAATTTTGTACATTAGAATCTCGATAGCATGAATTTCAGTATCTTTTTGTAATACCTCATCATATTAAGTCTTGAAAAATTGGAATTTTCCTCTTTCTCGGTTAGACTATTTACTAAGTCTCCATAGACAGATGCCACACTGAACTGAACATATAGTAGGGAAGTAGTCCGTAGTCCTGACTTTGAAGTTATAGTTGCCCAAAGGCAAAGTCGCTGTAGCATAGCCAGGATCCACGGGCAGTGCCCAGCTGAGCTAGATAACTATTTTGGCCTCTTCATGTAGTATTAAGACCAAATGACTCCCCATTTTCAGAGAAAACACGGAGCATTCTTTCATAAGCCATTTTAATACATTTGAATTCGTGAGGTTTACAACTGGTAAGGGATCTTGTGGATATATATAACTGGCCTAGTTTATCCTTATAAGCAATAGAACATACCCATTAATAGCAGAGCTATTGCGAAAACTCTGGTCTCTGGTCTTTCTATCCAGTAGGGTTTTCACTGCTCTCTCATCTGGAATGGTTTATCTTCTATTATTTTGGCTTCATTGTTTTGCAGTTCCAGGTATGCAAAAATCATAATTTTTCACAAATAAGCTGGAGTTGGGGGGGTTGGGGAAAATGAAATCAAAATTTACATGAGTCTAAAGAGAATTTCCAGCAGGTATCTGGTTAGAACTTGTCAGATTATTGTTTTCCGAAACTGTCACAAACATACATCATGAATATTCATAATGCCACTGAATTATATACTTCAAAATGGTTAAAATGACAAATTTTATAACATGCGTATTTTACCACAATAAAAAATATTAATGCTGGGATGCCTGGGTGGCTCAGTCAGTTAAGCGTCTGCCTTCAGCTCGGGTCATGATCCCAGGATCCTGGGACCAAACCCCACTCTGGACTCCCTGCCTGCTTCTCCCTATCCCTCTCCCACTTCCCCTACTTGTGCGCTCTTGCTCTCTGTCAAAGAAATAAACAAAATTTTTTTTTAAAAGAGTGTGTTGCTGTCAGTACTATTTCCCACCTAAAACGTCTTCCCTCCAGTTGTCCAATATTTTCAATCCCCAGGTAAGTTCCATGTCTCCCATGACATTTTTCCAAATAACTCCAGTTTCTATATTATTTATGTCCACTTAATAGTATCACAATTTTAATATTTATTAAATATTTCTGTGTGTTTTTATGAATTTTATCACTGAATAATTACAAGCTCTCTGACAGGAGACAATATATGTTATATTTCTTGGGATATCCACATACTCTCACTAGGACTGTCTATCCTAAAGTAGTAAGGACTAAACAAATGATTATTTTTCTTTTTTAAGATGATTTATGTATTTGAGAGAGAGAGAGAGAGCATAAGCAAAGAGAGGGACAGAGAGAGAGAGAGAGAATCCTGAAGCAGACTCTCTGCTAAGCACAGAGCCCATAGAGGGGCTCCATCCTAGGACCCAGGGTTCTGAGTTGATATCAAGAGTATGCCACTCAACTGACTGAGCCACCCAGGTGACCGTAAACAAATGACTCCAGAAATCAGCGCGTCCTCTAGCAATAAGGTTTAGTTAATTCTACTGCAAGAATTATTAGCATGGAACTTGGTAATCTGGTTTGGTCAAATGTCCGCTCATTTATTCTTTTATTCATTCATGCTAATTAAAACATCTAGTATGTATCAGGCACTCTGTTGGGTGTTATTAACAAGACATAAGTAAGACAATCTGTCTTCAAGTTGCTCAATTCTTAGGAGGAGAGAAAAGCTGTAAACAATTAACTGTATTTCAATATGGTATGTATTATGTGTGAGGTTTTTTTTTCTTCTTCTTCTTTTTTTTTTGGTTGAAGAAATGTCAATGACTCCTTAAAATTGTAGGCTCTGTAGTCAAAGATGGATACAGATATCCCACCACTTAGCTAATTGTGATTTGTAGAGGCACAACTTTAACATTTCAGCTTCCTCCCCTGTAAAATGGGCATGAAAATAGTACCTATCTCAGTGGTACTATGAGGATCAAATGAAATGATGTATGTGTCATGCTTAGCACTGTGCTTAGCACATTATAAACACCCAATAAATATTAGCTCCCTTTTCTGCCTTAGCATACAATCCTGAAACAAAACTATGCTCTCTTTTCTGCAATCTGCAATCAGGTGTGTACAGACATGCATGAGAGTGTGTGTGTGTATACTACACAGTCAACTGTTTTATTGTCTCTAAGCACATTTGAGGTTTAGTACATGACAGGCGCATCTCCAGCACACTGGGATTTCTCTGTCAAATGCACACTTTGAGTGTATCTGACTTCCTCTTGATTATAACTAATTGATGTGAGGGTAAGTGCATGATCTAAAGTTGTATCAATCTGGTTCGTTCTCAGGAGCATTTGATCATTAAAATGAAGACAGAGAAAAATGGAAGGTCTTTGAAACTGAGAATCCCTAATGGCAAAACTTTAGAGGGACTGTCCCTGAATTGCCCAAGTGCTACCCTTTTGGAGGTTTGAGTGTTCATTAGGTCTTTTGATTCCATTAGCTATGACGACATTCTTCCAATAAACCCCTCTTCACTTCAGTCACCAGAGTCAGCCACTATTACTTGAAAGTAAGCAAACCAGCAAGAAACAATACTGGAAAAGCATTCTCCTTTTGCTAGTATTGGCCAGATGGTTTCTTTTCCCATCAAAACCCGTGAGAATCTCCCTGAATAAGGTCTAATCAGTTATTCTATGCAATTGCTCTCCAATAAAATTTTAAAGGATAAATGGAAAAACGTGTATTTGATTTCAAATTATTTTGCCTTCGACCATGGCTTTTATTTCAACATCTAAGACTTAAGGTGAGTCACTTCTCCAGTCCTTTGTTTTCTCCATCAATCAGTAGAAACAATGATACTCCTCTGACTTAACTCATAATGAATTATGTGAGTTCATAACCACATGTGAATTTCATAAGAAAAGGGGAACCAGCTCTACATTTATTGGAAGCACGTAAGGCCTCTATTCCCTTCTGTAGAAGGGGAGGTGTCTGGACTATTTAGTCTCTAAGGGACCTGCATTAGCTAACTCATTCTGCCACACTGATCAACAGAACACTGATAGAAGAAATATTAACAGGATATAGAAAAGAATAATCATGTAAGAAATGCAGAGACATTTCGTTTTTTCAAATATCCTAAATATTCAAGGATGAAAGAGAAGAATATCCATGTAATAATACAGACAATACTGTAAGACTAAAAGATATATACAGCATTTTTTAAAAGTCCTATCTACTTTATACTATATGAAGAAACAATATTTGATTTACCTTTAACTTCTGACAGGGCTGCTGCTGTGATTGCTCCAAATGTTGTAACATATCAAACAGCAGTGCCAACAAGTTATTTTTTAAAGGAAAAAAGGAGACAGACCTCACTCTTAAGACATTTATGCTCATTTCCCCACATCTTTTAAAAGTTTACTACTCTTACTTAACTCATCTTGAGTTGTTAGAGGTTCTCAAACATGTGTGGTTCAGAGTTTTGCATTTGGTAGTCCTAGTTAAGCCCCAGAGTAAACCACCTCTATAGTAAAACTGATATTTCATAAGACTAACAGGACTCAATTAGCATAGGATCTGAATTGCCTCTTACTCTCGGGAAAGGGTCAGAATTCCAATCATTTAGATGATGTGAACACATATTTTAAAAAATTGTCATATAATTAGGTCTTTAATTAATTTTAGGAATGATAGATGGACATAAGCCTTATTTTCTGAAAATATAGAGTTTGTTATTACAAATGCTATATAAAGCAAACTATTACCTAAAAAGTTAATATATATTGACATGTACACATACAAAATTTTAACATAATGATTGTATGTGTGCATATAGGGATTGTATATGCATAAGAATTCATGTTTATATATGTATATGTGTATATACATGTATATCTATATATAAGTTAAAACTGAAAAGCAACTGTTTTCTCATAAATAAGACAAAAAATTTATTATCTAGTACTCAACTTCTAGATAATTTTTTTCCTAGTTATATTCCCACCCCGGAGTAATATATTATACATTTTTTAATTATTTCAAATTATTTGAAATTATTTGAACTCCCCAAAGTATAAATGGGATTTTGTTATGTTTTGTTCTGTTTTGTTTCTTGCTGTCCTGTGGTTGGTGGGATGCAAGGGGAGGGTGGAAGAATGGGATGTTATCATATAATGGAAACTAAGTTTCTGGAGTTGTGGCATACTTGTGGTTTTCAAAGAGCCAAACTTTGCTTTTCATTTCAAATCATGAAAGTCTCTTTTATAGCCCGTATTTCTCCATTATAAATTGATCACTTAAACTGGCAAGTGCAAAATCACTCTTTGTACGGTTATGATAAGCTTGCAAGCCTTCTCCAAATTCATATGCAGTTCTGAAGAAGGACCCACTGCTCTTTCCTAGGAACCAAAAATCCTGTTTGTCCCAGGAGAATTAGTAGAAACAAAGATCATGTGGAGCCTAATATATGTCTTATATCCAACCATAAAAATATTTACCCTCAGGATGCCTGGGTAGCTCAGATGATTAGGCATCTGCCTTCCGCTCAGGTCATGATTCCAGGGTCCTGGGATCGAGCCCCACATGGGGCTCTCTGCTCAGCAGAGTGTCCGCTTCTCCTTCTCTCTCCCCACTGTCTGCCCTGCTTGTGCTCTCTCACTCTCTCTCTCAAATAAATAAATAAAATCTTAAAAAAAAAATGTACCCTCTTTTGCAACTGCATTTCTCTTTTTTGTGAAATCATTCTGTAAGGCTGTGCTAGTCTTGTGTTTACAGTTCGGTTTCTTTTTTCACTTTCAAACAAGGCAGTCAGCCAACTTTAAACACTGCCTACTTCAAGCCAATTGTCCTTTTCTCTCTGTCAACATTTTTGTTAAAGGAAAAGAACATGAGTAAATGCAATGTTTCTAACACCTTTAAAAAGAAACTGCGAGCCTCAGGCAAATCAAGCAGCAGAGAAATTCTATTGAGAAAGTGACAACTCCTAGTAGGTAATCACTATACATAATTTCCTGAAATAGTGCTCCCTCAGTTCTTACTTTTTTTTTTTTTTTTTTTTTTGCTATATTTGTGGTTGCTGACTTGACCCTTATGCAGCTTTGAACTGAAAATAGGTCATGGCCATGGCCATTTATTCATTAACTATTTTAGATACAAATTACTAAACAATCAAAAAACAGCCATTATTATTATGATAGGCACTAAGTCCTTTACAGTGCACAATCCCATTTAATTCTCACAGCAACCCATTCAGGTTTCATTTTTTCTTTTTTCTTTCTTTTTTTTTTTTTCAGTGAAGAAATTGGGGCTGTGGGAGACTAAGTATCTTATGTAAGGTAATTACTAGCCATTGAATGGCATCATTGCCAAAGTACAACTCAGGCTGCCTAAGTCATGCACTTAACCAATACATTGAGTCCATGTATTTTAGATGTAGCTTTGGAAATATATATGTATATATGGAAATATGGAAATATATGTACATATGGAAATATATGTGTATATGGAAATATATGTATACATGTATACATGTACATATGTTTATACATGTAATAGATATGTATGTATGTATCTAGTTATGCATAGATGCATGCGTGCATGTATCTATGCATATTATATTTATTTGTATTGCCAGCTTACAATCTAAATGGAAAAAGAGTAGAACACTATATAATCAGGGGAGTACATAATTGTCAAAGTAATAGTATAAAGCAGTGTTTTAAAAATATTTTTCCAGCAAGCCCTATCTGCAAAACATATTCTCAACCAACAGACTTTAGCTTAGATTAAAATAAGCCCAAATAATAACTAATTCTAGTTTGGTGGCTTTAAGTTCATCTCCTTTCCTACATAAGAAAACAAAGGAAGGCAAGTACCAAACATTAGCATTATAATGCAAACTGTTTAAGTCATTCATCTATTCAACAAAAATTTTTCCAAGAGAAATGATGAAGAAAAAAAAGTCAAGGCCTTTGTTTTCATAGAGTTTACTGTCTGGTGGAAGAGACAGACATTAATCAAATAACTATATATATAAAATTTTAGCCAAAGTCCCTGCTATAAAAGAAGTGGAGGACATATGAGGACATAATGTAGAGGCATTTGTCAGGAATATCAATCAGTTTTCCCTTGAAGTAGCAATACTTGATTATAGATTGGAAAAACGAGGAAGACAAAAGTGATGGAATATGCTCCAGAGAGAGACAATAGGTTGTTCAAAGACTCTGGGTGTTCAACGACTCTGGTGGAAAGAGCAAAACTAATGGGATGCCTGGGTGGCTCAGTCGGTTAAGCGTCTGCCTTCAGCTCAGGTCATGTTCCTAGGATCCTGGGATCTAGCCCCATGTTGGGGCTCTCTGCTCAGCAGGATCCTGTTTCTCCCTCTCCTTTCTGCTCCCCCCTGCTGGTACTCTCTCTCTCTCTCTCTGTCAAATAACTAAATAAAATCTTAAAAAACAAAACAAAATTAATGAGAAACATAGAAGATCATTGTGGCTGAGAGGGAGTCAAGTTTAAGTGGACACTTGGTGGGGGGGAGTGATAAAGAACACAGTATAAGATAAGGCAAGAGGTAGGTGGGGTAGCTAACAATTTGTTCTAATTCATAAAATTATCAATAAAAGCGGAAATAGCTATTACATACAAACATCATGTAACGATTTTATTACAACATGCAAGTTGGTTACTATTAATATAAATAATGGTTTCATCAGAATGCAGAGAAAGAAAGTGCACCAAGGATCTCAGTAGAACTGCACACTTCATGAAGAGGATGGGACTTCATTAGCCTTAAAATGATGGGTATTGATTAGACAGATGAAGAAGAAAAAAGTAGGGAGCCAAAAATGGAGCCAGACATAGGAGTAGTTATTGACCTAATGGAATCCTGATAGCTTAGTGCCTTTACTCAGAGTAGACCTGTGCTTTTTCATTCTGGCAAATGCCTATTTGAATGCTGTTGACACCCTAGTCTACAGCTCCCTTTGTTCATGCTTCATCTTTTGGACAACTTGCATCAGCTTATTATATTAGTTCTAGACAAAATTCTGTATGCTAGCTTCATCTACTGAACAGGTCCAATGGTCTATGCGCATGTGGGCAGAGGGGCTCAGGAAAAGAAGAGTTCAAACTCAAACGGACCTTCTCCTTGTATCCAGCTTGTACTACTTTCCAGATGGGGGCACAAAACTGATGGGCTCCGGGGTGAGGATGAAGGGAGAATACAAACAAGAGCAACAGTAGAGGACTACATATTTTATTTGCTCAGCGTCTGTCATACCGACATCCAGCGATCCCAAAACAGCATTTTGTTTTGCAGCATGACAGAATAAAGCTTCTATCTAAAGAGCTATGCTATCAAGTTCACAACCATCATACATACTCTCAACTCTACAACTTGTTTTCAATTCCATGCATAGTCAGCCTTAAGAAGTTATTTATTAACTAATGACATTTTATATAAAATTGTGAAAATTATCATTGTACAAAAAATTATCAGTGTACATGTACATTGTACATTTTGTACATTATCATGTACAAAAATACTCTAGAAAGCACAGAATAATTTTTATAGCTAATGAAAAGAAAAACAGTATCTTTTTAATTTCACTTTCCTACATCAAAGATATGTAATAATCCTTTGTAATTAAAAAGAAAAATAAAAGAAAATCTATGTTTAGCAATAGAGGACAGTTTAAAAAATTATAGTTCATCCACATAATGAAATATTCTGTAATGGCTACAAAGTATGAAGTACACATTTATGTGTTGACTTAGAACTAACAAAACAGACTGTTTATTTAAAAGATCAAGGTCCATAATAATATGTGTAGTTTGGGCCAAAGTTAGGTACACATATGTGCATGAAAATGTTCTGAAAAGGTAAGAACCAGTTAAGGAGTTATGTCTGAGGAATAGGACTAGAGGTCTAGAGCAAAATGAAGATTTGCTTTTCATTGATCTATTGTTGACTATTTTTTAAATGTGCATATACTTTTTTATAATAATAAAAATAAACAAAACTTAGTTATAAACATTTATTTTTATAAAGACCTAGGCCAAAAAAAAAAAAAAAGTGTAAAACCAGAAAGATCTATGCAGTAAACCATAGTGAACTTTCTTTTATTACATTTTCCTTCCTTTCCTCATCTGTCCCAAAGTCAAATGTTATAGACTCAAAATAAGCACAACAGTATAACTGTTGGCAGGCAAGATAAAAGCTTTGGTTCCTCCTCCAATTTCTTTCCATGGCCATTAAATTTCTCCTTTCCAGTTTACATAGCTGAGCAAATGGTTAGAGATTGGAGATTTTTTTATAAACAAAAATCTTTGCTGGCTACAATTTTCATTTGCTTATTTTATTACTCAGTCTATCCTGAAATAGAACCTCAAATTATTACCCATTTTGTTGTTGATATAACTAAAAGCAAATTTCAAACTGATACACAACTTCTTGAAGACTTTTTTAGTCTTCACTAGATATGCTTCTAAGAGTCATGGAATATTTTAAAATTTGATTTCCCAATATTAAATAGCCATTCAATGGAATGACTACATCAAATTATCTTAGTCTTCCCAAGTCATGTTTTACCCAAAACTCTTATCCAAAACTTCATGGGTTGTAAACTGGTATTGGCTCAGTTGATTTTATAAACAACTTTGAATTTAAAAAAAAAAAATCTGAATTTCTGTCCCTCATTTCCTACTCCCAACCCCAATAACTCATGCCTATCTTAACTGTGTGATGTTCTTACAAATCAAAGCATTCTTTGCATTATTAGTCTTAAGAGGACAAAGTCTATAGAAAAATTTTACAAAATTCAGTTCTTCTGGGACAGACATGACAAAAACCAAAAGTGCTTTTTCCTTTAAATCACAATGATCTTCCTATAATGTAGATAAATTCTTTTTTAAAAAAGAATTTATTTATTTACTTGAGAGAGAGCGAGAGGGAGGAGAGAGAGTGCAAGCACAGAGATGGAGGAGTAGACTCCCCACTGAGCAGAGAGCCTGACATGGGCTCCATCATAGGACTCTGAGATCAAGACCTGAGACAAAGGCAGACACTTAAACAACTGAGTCACCTAGGCACCCCAATCTAGAAAATTCTAATGAAGAGTGAACTGAACCCGATTCTCTTGCTACATAATCAAAGAACAGCAACATAAGTATATTTATTTCTCAAAATTGGTTCAACTTAACATTTGAACATATTCTGATAATGAAATTAAGAAACTAATTCCACTTACAACAGCATTAAGAAAGTATAAAATATCTAGAAATAAATTTAACCAAAGAAGGCAAATCTTGTTTGATCAAAAGTATAAAAGATTGTTGGAAGAAATTAAAGAGTTAAATATATGTAAGGACATTCCATGTTCATAGATTGGAAGATTTATTATTGTTAAAATGATAGTACTCCCCAAATTGATCCTCAGATTCAATGAATTTCCTGCCAAAATTCTAACATTTTTTTTTTTTTCACAGAAATGGACAAGCCAATCCTAAAATCATATGGAAATGTAAGTGATCCAGGATAGCCAAAACAATCTTGGGAGAGAAGAACAAAATTGTAGGACTCATAGTTCCTGATTTCAAAACTCTTTATAAAACTACAGTAACTGAAACAATGTGACACTAAAATAGGGTAGGCATATAGATCAATGCAAAGAACAGAGAGTCCAAAAATAAACCCATACATCTATGATGAAATGATTTACAAAGAGTGCCAAGAAAATTCAATGAGAAAAGAATAGTCTTTTCAACAAATGGTGCTGAGACAACTGAATATCCACATGCAAAAGAATGAAGTTAGAGCCCTATCACCTATCATAACTGAAAATACACTTGAAGTGAACCAAAGAGCTAAATATAAGAACTAAAATTATAAAACTCAAAAAAAAACACAAAAAAAACAAGAGTGAACTTTCATGATCTTGGGTTAGCCCAAGATTTCTCAGATACAATATCAAAAAACACAAAAATAACAGAAAAAATAAAGTGGACTTATCAAAATTAAAAACTTTAACATTTTAAGGTGCATCATTAAGAAAGTGAAAAGACAACACACAGAATAGGAGAAAATATTTGCAAGTCATATTTCTGACAAGGGGCTTACACTTAGACAATATAAAACTGCTATAAGGCAATAATGAAATGACAAATAATCCAATTCAAAAAGTGCCATGAATCTGAGTAGACATTTCTCCAAGAAAATACATGGAGATAATAAGCTTATGAAAAGATGCTCATCTTTAGCTGTTATGGAGATGTAAATCAAAATGAAGTGATACCACTTCACTAGCTCTAGTGTGGCTATAATGAAAAAAAGAGGGGGAGAGATTGAGAGACAGAGAGAGAGAGGAAAACAACAAGGTTTGATGAGGATGTGGAGAAACTGGAACACCCATGTATTGCTGGTGGTATTATAAAATTGTGGAGTTACTATGGAAAATAGTTTGGTCTTTCTTCAAAAAATTAAAGACAAAAATATAAACATATACCTAGAAGCATTTCCACTCCTAGGTATATACCAAGACAAATGAAAACATGTTTACATGAAAAGTTGTAAGAGAATGTTTGTAGCAGCATTATAGTAGCTAAAAAAGTAAAAACAACCCCAATGTCCATCAACTGATGAATGAATAAGTAAGAGGTGGTATACCCATACACTGGAGTATAATTAGGCCATGGAAAGGAGTGAGTGCTAATACACGCCACACCAAGGATGCGCCTTGAAGGCATGGTGCTAAATGAATAAACACGAAAGGTCACATATTGTACGATTCTATTTCTTTTTTTTTTTTTTTTAAAGATTTTATTTATTTATTTGACAGACAGAGATCACAAGTAGGCAGAGAGGCAAGCAGAGAGAGAGGGGGGAAAGCAGGCTCCCTGCCAAGCAGAGAGCCTGATGTGGGGCTCAATCCCAGGACCCTGAGATCATGACCTGAGCTGAAGGCAGAGGCTTAACCCACTGAGCCACTCAGGCGCCCTGTACGATTCTATTTCTATGAAGTGTCCAGAATAGGTAAGTCCATAGAAACAAAATGTAGATAATTAGGGGTTGCCAAGGACTGGAGGCGGGAGGAACTGGGTGTGACTGCTAATGATTCTGTGGTTCTTTTTTGAGTGACCATAATGTTTTAGTATTAGGTAGTGGTGAGACTTGCACATATTGTGAACATACTAAAAAACACTGAATCGTACACTTTAACATAGTTAAAATGGAGGGGAAAACAGTTTGTGGATTTCACTCTATGTAAATTTTATCCTGATATACCTAACATGAGGGAAAGAGAGTCAGCAACAATTATTTTTAAGAACTTTTGAAAGACTGGTTAGGTGGAAAAAGGAAACTATCAGCACCCAACTTTATAACTAGAGGTCGTCACAGACGTTATTTGATATAAATATGCTAGGACCAATTGATCACTGCTACTGGATAAAGACAACACAATTAGTGACAGTCCAATAGAGCTGTCTCCATAAACAGAGAGGTGGGAAACAGCAAGGGACTAGTACATTCATACTTTGTACAACAGTCACTTTAAGAAATGCTGTCCTTGGGCGGCGCCTGGGTGGTTCAGTGGGTTAAGCCTCTGCCTTTGGCTCAGGTCATGATCCCAGGGTCCTGGGATCCAGCCCCGCATCGGGCTCTGGGCTCAGCAGGGAGCCTGCTTCCCTTCCTCTCTCTCTGCCTGTCTCTCTGCCTACTTGTGATCTCTTTCTGTCAAATAAATAAATAAAATCTTTAAAAAAAAAAAAAAAGAAAGAAAGAAATGCTGTCCTTGTAGAACCCATGGCTCAGGTGAAAATGTTGGAAGTGAATGAAAGGGCCCCATAAAGATTAAAGTCTTACTTTGAAGGCTTCTACCTATGAATAGCCACTCAGCCAGAGAAGGAGCTAGCAAGAGAAATCCTGCCTCCATGCTGTGGACACCAGCCACAAAGACAGAAGTTCCTCTGAAGACCCTTCTTAAGTTATTATGCACCAATCTAGAAGACCCAGGATGTTCACAGCAGTGGGGAGAGGAGGCACATGAGGACTTCCACGGAAAACCTACAGCTTAATTAGTCACAGGGTCCCGGGCAGAGAAAAGACAACAATACCACAATGAGGCACTTTATCATCAGATTGATCAAAAACCTGGGCATGGGTGTGTTGCTATTTTTCATTCATCCATTCAACAAATATTTACTGAGCAACCACCTAGCACAGGTACTGAGGGGTTACAAGAGAATAGTTATCTTTGCATTACATTCTTTTGTGGGTATCAAGAAGAATGTAAAATGACGGGATCTGCTTACAGCCTTGCAATGACTCTCCATTTTTCTGAGAACAAAAGCCAAACACTTTACAATGGCCTATGAGACTCTAGAGGACATGCGCCCCACCCCCCACCGAGGGCACACCTTTACTCTCTGACCTCACCTCTAGCTTTCTCACTTCACCTGCTCTACCACAGTCATTGGTTTCTTTGTGAGTTCTTTAACACAAGCATGTTTCTTCATCCCTCTGCCCTAGGAATTCGGCCTACCTGGATTCTTCATAACTCACCTTCCTTACTTCCCTAGGGATCTTGCTCCAATTACAATTTATCAGTGAGGCCTACCAACTCTATCTTACCATAATTACAACCCACTTGTCCCCATCATTTCCTATCCCCTTTACCCTGGTCTGATTTTATTTCTCTTTCTCTGTTCCATTTTAACACACTGTGTAATTTCCTTATTTATTATATTTATCGTCATTACTCTACCCCCTACTGTAAGCTCCACAAGGGTAGGGATATATTGTTTTTGTCTGTAGTGTTCACTGCTGTCTCTCCAGCATGTTCCATAAATACGTGTTGAGTGAAGGTAAGTAATCAATACCAATACCTTTAGAATACTTGCCTTATAAGAAAGTCTTCTTGGACTGCCTCTTTGGGGACACTATTTTAGAGCATCTGAAATCACAGCTGGACTCCCATGGCAACAGCAACTATGCTCAGCCTCTGAGAAGTGAGGGGGAAGATACCCTATCACTCAACAGTGGATAGCATTTCCTGAGATACCTGAACACCACTCAGCTGTGCTTCCGTCTCTGCTTTTCCATTAATACCTGTCAGGGAGCTATGTGGGTGGACAAAAATTATTTCTGTGTAAAATGTTTATTGTGTAATGGTCTGAATTTTCCACAAACAGCCCGAAGAGACAGGAAACAATGAACTGGAAGAGAATTATTTTTACCCTATTTTCCTAAATCTTCTCTGATTCTTTATAATCCCTGGTATTTATTTCAAGAAATACATGTGGTCACTTACATTTTTCATTTCCTCATCTTGTTCTCATTTCTTTCACTCTCAGGAAAGAAAGAAAGAAAGAAAGAAAGAAAGAAAGAAAGAAAGAAAGAAAGAAAGAAAGAAACCCATCAATCCCTGGTGATTTACTCCTAAGTAAAGTTTATTCATAAGGTATTGTTTAAGTTTTCTTAATTTTGTTTATAATTCCTGTCTAATCTTACACATTCCCATGCTAAAAAACCCAAAGCCATTTAATCATGACAGTTCTAATCAACAGAAAAGACATCATTATTAAAATGTTCATTTACAGATGTGTGAAAAATGTAAATGGAGATTATCTGTATTTGACACGAGATTATCAGGATATAAAATGGGGCCAAACAAGGAACCTTTGTTTGCCTTTATACAGCAGTACAAAAGCAATAACTTGGCTGAGACCAGATGCTGTTTTCTATTCTCTTCACCTATTCAGTCACTTGTACACATGCATTGTCTTGAACCATTTCAACTAAATCCCATTGATTTGTCTGTAAAATTGAGAGATTAAGAATAGCCTCTAAGCAATTTATTTACCTTCTAAAGTGAAAAAAAATGCAGGTATCTTCAGCCAAAAAGTAAAAATCCCATGAATGTCTTTTTTGTTTTCAAACCTGAGCTTAATTTCTCAGTCTTGTGGAGTTCAAAATAATGCATGTCAATGGATTTAGCACCAAGGAATTGAAACATGATACCTGATTCACTAAAAAACATCAGTAGAAGGGGCAGTTTAAGTTTTGATTTTTAAATAGATCTTAAAGCAAAATACCCACCTGTTGAGAATATTCTAAAACAAACATCAGTTATACACACACACACACACACACACACATATATATACATATATATACCTAATACAAATGAAAATATTTTGCCTTTATGTGTATATTAGCTTTAGAAGGTCTGAGGAAATTTCTTTGAGGTAAAAAATATTTTTTTTCAATGGGAAAGACAGATTTTTTTTTTTTGTCTGATGAATGAACTTTCAAAAGCTAATGTCAAAACTTGATTCAGAAAAGTTCCTGGAGTTCTAATATTAAAACTATTTTTAAGTAATTATTAGGCAACAAGTTAGACATCCTTTTTTTTTTTTTAAGATTTTATTTATTTATTTGACAGAGAGAGAGAGGGAAAACAAGAAGGAGGAGCAGAAGAGGGAGAAGGAGAAGCAGGCTTTCCACTGGACAGGAAGCCCAGTGCAGGCTTCAATCCCAGGACCCTGGGAACATGACCTGAGCCAAAGGCAGACACTTAACCAACTGAGCCACTCAGGCATCCCAAGTTAGATATCTATTGTAATATTATAAGACATTAAATGGAGATTTTAAATACAAGAATATAAAAAAGGAAAATATATGCAAATGAACAAAGAAAATGCATGGATTTTACTCTTTTGCCCTAGAAAAACAAACAAAAATCTATAGCACTTATTAGAATACACAAAGTAAAGAACATAATAAACAATATAGCTAGGCATTAAAAGTTTTTAAATTTAAAACTCCATAAAGATATGAGGTAGCAATGTACAAAATATATATTTACATTTGCATAAACAGTTTTTTTATTAAAAAAATAGGAAACATGTGCTAGCTAAAGTTGCCATTAATTTTTAAGATAAAAGTCACTGATTGACCAGAAGAGCATCTATGACATCATCTCCTACATTATAGTGGAAATAGTGACTACTTGTAGGGTGTTACATTGACTGCAAGTACCTATTTCTTTATTTTTTTCAGAATCAATCCACTAAAGCTTCAAAGAAAATATTTTCTGAGTGCTTACTATGTGCCAGGATTATGCAAGTTGTCATATATGTATGCAATAAAAATGGTACTGCCTTTGTCTTGTCTATACTTGGTTTCTACAAAACTGGGCTAATTCCCTTGATAGGATGAGTGTAATGGATAATTGCAAAGCAAGTGGATCAACCAGAGTCCTCTGTTATATTCTGTCCCCTACTCTTCCTTAATCTAGCTGGGCAGGCCTGCAAATGCCCTGAAAATGATCAGTAGCACCAGTAGTTACTACAGGGGAAAATAGAGCCAGGAGATAACTGCAGTAGGATGGGATTTATTTCCTGATGAAGAACAAAAAAGGAGGAGGAGGAGGAGGAGGAGGAGGAAGAGGAGGAAGAGAGGGGGAGCAGGAGAAGGAAAAGAAGAAAGAATAAGAGAAGGTGAAGAGACAAGATATTTTAGGTGGGTGGTTTAGTCTCAGACCTACCTAAAAACTAGTTAAACCAAAGTTGCTTTGATTTCTCTAACTTTTCTCTTTAGGAAAAAAAGTTAAGAGAAAAACAATACTTTATCATGGCAAAGAAAGCATCCATAAAAGAAAATATTAGTAAATTAATCTTCATTAAAATTTAGAGTTTCACAAAAAACATCATTAAGAAAGTGAAAAGGATAGTAATAGACTAGGAAAAGGTATTCACAAAACACATATCTAACAAAGGACTTCTACCGAGGATATATAAACAACTCCTACAATCAATAACAAAAAATATTGATAACTCAAAATTTAAAATGGGCAAAATACCTGAACAGGTACTTCATAAAAGGCTACACAAATGGTCAGTAAATATATGACAAGGTGTCCAATATCATTATTAGTCAGGAAAAAGCAAATTAAACGGCAATAATATACCATTGCTGATCTACCAGGACGATTAAAGTTAAAGGACTAATAATATCAAGAGTTATTAAGGATGTAGAGTAACTGAAGTGCTCACACATTGCTGGTGGGAATTTAAACTGATTCAACTACACTGGAAACTGTTTGGCAGTACCTTCCAAAATCAGACAGTTGCCTAACCCATTACCCACTAATTCCAATCAATATAAACTCAAGGTACAAACTCAAGAAAAATAATGCGTATGTTCAACAAATGATATGAACAAGTATGTTCAGAGTAACTTCCTTCATTAAAAAATATTAAAAACAAATGAATGTCCATCAACAAGAGAGTGAATAAGTTTTGGTACATTAAGGTATCAGAATACTGGACAGCAGTGAAAAAAATAAACCACTGACATAGGCAATATCATGGACAAAACTCACAGACAAAATATTGAGCAATAGACACCAGATACAAAAGAGTATATACTAGTTGATTTACATTCATATGAAATCAAAAAGAGGCAAAACAAATCTATCAGAGTAATGGTTACATTTGTGCATGAGTATCAGCTGAAAGAGAGGATACAGTAGAGATGCTGAAAATATTTGATCCCTTCTTAGTGGTGGTTATAGGGGTATATATATAAAGAAAAAAATCATGCTCCCACTGTGGGGAATGGCCAGTTGGTTCTTTGAAGATATAAAGCATGTCATGATATATCTCTGTTTAAAACCCATCCGTGGCTCCCATTTTACTCAGGGTAAAAGTCAAACTCTTTATAATGGTCCACACTAACCTACACCATTAGGTCCCTACTATTCTTCACTTTAATCCTTCTCCTTGCTGCTGCTGAAGCATTCCTTGAATATTCCTGTCTCAAGGCTTTTGTCCTGGGTGTCCCCCTTTCCTGGAATGCTCTTCTCCCAGATAGCTACAAAGGTCATTTGTCCATCTTCTTCAAGACTTTTTTCACACATCATCTTCTCACTTAAGCCCTACCCTGATCTCATTCTGTTTAAAACTTCAACGTCCTCTGTTCATGTGTGTGCCTGTGTGTGCCTGTGTGTGTGTGTCTGTGTGTCTGTGTGTGTGTGTGTGTGTGTGTGTGTGTCTGTGTGTCTATCCATCCGTCTGAGTCTGCGTGGGTTTTTTAGGGGGTTGGCCAAAAGAATTTGCTGGGAATCAATCACAAGAAGATTGATAACACTGGAGAAGAAATAAAAAGAAACTGAGCTTCCGTGAATTGTCAAAAAAACAGAAAAATACTTAGACTTTTTCTAATGTTTAGCAGTTTTTTTTAAATATGCAAAATTCACTCACATTCTTTCCCCTTTAGTCTTCAGCAAATATTTAGAATAGACAAAAAGACTTTTTATGTGGCCTCTGGGGAGGCTGGGAAAAACCAGCAGGATGTGGGAAGAATATGACCATATCCCCAGTAGTATCCATGGTGTATGTGTGTGTGCATTTTCCTGGGTATGCAAACATACAGGATAGAAGGCAAGAACTGAAAGCGGTGATGTAATGCATAAAAATGGGCCCAAATGCAAAGTTAACAAGAGCTTTTCCTTCATTGTGTCCTTACATTGACCCCTGAACACAACAGGAAGATTGCTTCTTGTTTCTCCTTCGAGCTGAGAAAATGAGTTTGGCTAAACAAGGATGAGGTACTAGACCGGGTTTGAGGGAAAAAAGCTGGATGAGGAACAAAATGAGATGAATTGCTTCCTTGTGCCATGGCACACAAATTTAACAAAAAAGACAAGAGGGTCTCAGCCATAGAATCCTGAAATTTCTGTGAATTCCACGGGTGTTTTAAGACAGGGAGGGGCAACTATATGTGGTTCACATATATCAGTCAGCTGGTCAACACTCCTGGTCCAGGAAGGCAATGGGGAAGGTAATCTGGCTATGCCAACCCGATGACCCACAGCCACCCATCCCTGATGGGAAAACGGAAAAGACCGGTGCTTGTCTCAGGAGCATTTTAGGAAATAAAGGTGTGGAAGGACTTTATTTCCAATTAGTCATGTTCTATGGAAAATGATGACCTAAGACCAGAATCTTATGTTCAGAAAATTCCAAGAATCAATTTTGCTGAAGTGTGCCTTGTCCAAGAATGAGGAACAGGAAAACAAGCATCAAATTAGTCAATTAAAAAAAAAAAAAATACATGCTGACTATAAAGTGCCAGGCAAATGTTTCCTATTTCTTTTATCACCTACCTCAGAGAGAGATTGTGAGGACCAAATGAACCAACGCACGGGCTATATGCTTGGGTTTTACCATTGGTCATGAGCCGTTCTCAACTTGATACTTGTAATGAGGGAACTCCCAATTTAGGCACCAAGTGGGTATATGCATGGGGCTTGAAATCCCTGTGGGTCCTCTATCTGCTGTGGGTTGGGGACATGGGCACAAGGGAAGGGTACAATGACTTCTCTATCCCTGGCCAAGATCTCATACTTTCATTTTGCGCTGGACTCTGAAAATCATGTAGCTGGCCTCTACAGTGAACTGTAACATGGGGAAATCCTCTCCAAAGGAAAGGATGAGTTATATTCATCCCAGTACCCAGCAGGAAGCAGAAGCCTTTTTAGACCTCTGCAGGTTTTGAAGACAATATATTTTAAACAAAGGCATACTGCTTTCATTCATTTCTCAGGTCCCATGAAACATTAACACAGTTCTCCGCGATCAGAGGGTGACGCGAGCAGACTAGCAGGAAAGTGTCTGGCACTAGAGGTATCTGTGATGAAGACAGACACTATGTGGAGCGTATGGCTGGCTTCAGCAAGAGAATCACAGCATAGACTTTAGGGATTCTGCAGCAACACAAGGCCATCCGTAGCAGGGAATTATTACATATCATTCAAAAAGCAACACCTGTGTCCCATTAGACCAGAGAGAGACAAAGCATCTGATGATGTTTCCTTTCCTGCTGGTGCTCCAGAGCTTCTCCCAGGTAACCACATGGCAGTCCAGTCTGCCCATCAACGAGAAGCCCTTACAAGACCTACATGCTTTGCTGCCCAATAGTAAATACTACTGTAGTTACTGGATAGAGGAAAGCTACCTGATCAAAGACTCCTGGGAAATCATTACACCTCCCAGGAATGTATTATATGCTCGAGTACCAGGCATCATCCTACTGCCCACTGCCATGCCAACCCAGAAAAGCCTATCTTACCATAACCCCCTTTCCATGTGCTGGCTGACTGCACAGGCCTTGGCTCCAGACTGACCTGTCCCGGGGCACTAGAAGGTAGGGAACAGGTGCTGGGTTGGGAGCCATGCCTGTGAAATTCTTCAAAGGCCACATGTCAGCAATATGCAAAGCTCTGTGCCCCTTTCAGCAGGTTTCAATGGAGTCTGCCAAACCCCTTAAACAGCCTCACGGTCATTTACAAGTGGGACTGCGTTCCAAAGATAAAAATTGGAGGAGGATCTGACTGATTGACACACACTTCTATTCCAAACTGCTGTTGGTATGTACTACATTTTGTGGATTTATTTTTGTCAATAAGAGTAGATGGAAAAATGTTTTTCACATTTACACTTAGCAATATTACATAAAGCATCAAAATATTTTCATCCAAACAAAGAATTATGCAAATTTTTAAATGATCAAATATTTCACATTGAGCGAAATGGTGATTTTTCATATGTGTGCAACTAATAAAAATGTTGTTTTCATAATTGAAACATTTCCCTTTAGAGTGTCAAAAATAAATCTATATAAATACGAATAACGTGTTATTCTAAAAGAGCATGGCATTGGAGAAAAGTCCTAGGTTGAGAATTTCAAATCCCATATCCACCTAGTTTTCTCCTTTTCTTGGAGTCATGCAGAAAGAACTTCTAATCAAGAAGAGAACATATTTTACAGAATAAAAGTACAAGTGAATAGAAGAGTAAGCCAATGGGAGGAATTACTGGTTTTAGAAGCAGCCACCCCAAGTTCTTAATTAGCCCTGGATAAATGGATTATGGTTTTTGTTTTTCTTTATAATGTATTTAAAAGTGTACTGGATTTTAAATTAAAACCTGCAGAGTTATTCTCCTAATCCAATTACAGGGGGTTTTTACTGATGTCCAAAGTCATCCTAAGCTCCACGGATGAGTTTAGGGCTTTGATGAGTCTTGGGGAACAATATAGAAAATTGTGTTTGATGTGCCTTTTACTGAAGGAAGGGGTCTACAGCTTTTGCCAACTTTTAAGGAGACCTGGGAAGTCCCTGCCCTCCCTCCAAAGATTAGGATCTGAGAAATAGAGTTTAATTAGTGCAAACGGTTTTGGGAGGGTCATGGCAGTATCGGGTTTCCTGGTTTGAAGGGTGGGGCCAAATCATCACAGCAAGTACCTAATGCCTGCCATGGCTAAGACTTCCTATCCGGTAGAGGGCTATCAGACCTGGCATTGAGGCACGGTGCCTGACTTGGAGAAATTCTCACTTCAATGGTGGAGGCAGAATGGGAACTCTAAAGGTGGAAAAGTACTATGCAAACACAGGTCTGGCTCTCAGAGAAGGTCTAGAGGTCGGGCTCTCCTTCTCCTCTGCCTCTAAGGGATTCGAGGGTGGGGTTCTGGGTGTGCACATCTGCCTTGCAAACCCAAACTCTCCCTCATGGGGGCTGTCTCAAGGTCATGCTGGGGGAAGGGGAGAAAGACTATAAATATTAGAGACTCCAAGTGTGGCAAGTCACTCACGCTTTCCAAGTCAGCCTTACTGGTAATAAAGGTACTATTTTATATCATACCCTTCTGTGTGATTCCATGTTGCCTCTCAGGTAGTTCCAAGTTCAGGAGTGGGGAATGAGGTAGGACTCATTATTGTCCCTTAAATTCCCAGCAAGAATTTCCTAGAAGCTAAATGATTTCATCACGATCACACACTGAGTAGGTGGTTTGCCCGTGGTAACCACATTTTCCCAATTCCTTCCTTTCCAAAAAAAAATTCGTCCCAGGAAACAATCTTAGAAAGGCAAACGTATTATTAGGACAATGGGACAATTATTTGAAGGGAGGATGAATACAGAAAATCTTCCCAGGTGTAGTTCACATATTCTTTAAGAAGCAGCTCTGATTTCACTTTCTACATCAAGTCTAATTTAATTACTGCACATTATTTAACATTCTTAGGCTTCATTTTCATCTGTAAAATGAGGAGTTCAGCAGATGAGCTCTAAAAACCTTCCCAGTGAATATTCCCTAAGTCTTTGAGCCCAAACAGTCTACAAAGATCTGAATTCTTCTTATATTAGCTACCATACAATTACTATCTTATTCTCCATGATCTTATTTTCTACCTAAACCTATAATTTAAGCATTTTACCATAACATTCTGCTGTACTACAGGTTCTTACTGGAGAATATCATAGGCAACCCTCACTGTTCTACCCAACTCCTATCAAAGGCTCAGGATCTTTTGTTCGTCTGAAAACATCATTAACGCAGTAAAAAGGCTAGCTGAAGCCTGGGCAAAGGTACTTCTAATACATAAACCCAAAAAGGACTCACATTAAGAACATATAAAAAATTCCTACCAAGGATTGAGAAAAAGACAATCCAATTTTCAAAAACAGACAAAAAAGGCATAATGACAAAATGACAAGTGACAAACAGGCATAAGAAAAGGTACTCAACTTATCAAGGAATTACAAACTAAAATCATAATGAGATATCACCACATACCACCAAAATTGCTAAAATGTTTAAAGATTAACAATATCAAGGATTAGTGAAACCGCAGAACAACGGGAAAACCCGGATACTGCTGGTGGAAATGTATACCGGTTTTGGAAAGTCTAGCAGCGTCATCTACCTATAGACACACATTTGCTCTATGATCAGCCATCCCATTCCTGGAAGAAATGAGCGCACATTTCTAGGAAAAGACACACATGAGGACTTTCATAGCTGTTTCATTCATAATAGTGAAAAAAAGTGGGAAACCATCCAATATTCCAATATATATCAATGGGATAAAAGACAAAGCGTGGTAAATTCGTATAATAGAATACTGCACAGCAAAAAAAAAAAAAAAAAAAAAAAAAATGAACTGTTGTTCAAAAAAGGGATGAGTCTCAGAGACATTTATATTGAGCAAGATTCAAAAGAGTACATACTGTATGATTTAATTTATATGAAACTCACATAGAGGCACAACTAATCAATTGTGTTATAAGTTGACAATGAAGGGTCGTAGTGACTAGGAAGGAGAATGAGGGAACTTCTGGGTTGCCACAGCTGTCCTAAATCTTGATCTGGGTGATAGTTTTAAACAAATATTTGCAGATGTAAAAATTCATTGAACCACGCACTTGATATTTGATTTTAACATATTTTACCACCTATATGTTGTACTTAAGTTTTAACAAGACAGTTAAAAAAGCCCAGGCTCACAAAATAATATTCATGAGAATTAACCAAAGAATAGGCCACCCTCTGCTTTTTTGGGATGTTCTCAATTTTACTCTTAAATGAGAGCAGATCTACACACAATCCTCAACTGTCCTATGTACCTTTGCCTCTAAGTAGAAATTTACTGAACTGTGTTTCAGGATTATCTCCTATCTTACATGGAGGGCATTATATGAAACAAGGTGAAGTCTGATACCATTTTACTGAAGGATATTATTTGAGGACATTTTCTGTCATTTCTCCTTTATGGAGAAGCACTGGAGAGAGTTCTTTGGGTGCTCAGGTCAGGAAAGCTGCTTCTCTTGAGCAATTGGTTTTTTTGTTTTTGTTTTTTAAGATTATTTATTTATTTATTGGACAGAGATCACAAGTAGGCAGAGAGGCAGGCAGAGAGAGAGGAGGAAGCAGGCTCCCTGCTGCGCAGACAGCCTGATGTGAGGCTGGATCCCAGGACCCTGGGATCATGACCTGAGCCAAAGGTAGAGGCTTTAACCCACTGAGCCACCCAAATGGTTTGTTTTTATCTAACGGGTGCCATTAATCCAATAGGTGAAGTTCCTGGTGGTCAGAACAAAAAGTGGAAACCCGAAATCCATTTGCTCATCACTCTTTTCTGATTTTCCACCTACCTCAAACCACTCTCTTTTAGAAATTAGTGGAATGTCTATTTTTATTAACTACTTTCACTCCTGGCTTCATTTTGCCACTGTACTTCGCTTCTCTACACTCTCGTTTCTTTATATTTTTTCATATTGTACTATGCATTACTGTACTATGTGATAACTACTACAAACACTTTGCTTAAACCAAAACAGAGTGCCCACAGTACATGGTTAAATACTGTTCTGCTCACTAACCTTTTCACATAAGCCCATTTCATCTCTTTAACTACAGTATAAGCTCCTTGGGTCTGGCCCATGTGTGACTTTTTAAAGAGTCTCAGGTAAACAATAGGGGTGTAACGAACACCATTTCACTGCTTCTGTGCAATTATAGCTAATGGCAATGTTTCAGATCATGTGATACAGAGCATGAACGCATTTTTAAACCATGAAAGAACCGTTGCTCTAGGCCTGCAAAAACTTGCACACCATTTGGAAATTGGGTTATTTTAATTATAATGTCATAGAGAGCGACACGTATTTTAATCAACTTCAGTTGACAATCCTGCAACCACATCACAGCAGATGCTGATTCCAAACCATCTAAAGAATTACTTCCAGGTTTTAAGAACTGGCAGCTTAACTAGGCCAGTGAGAAGCACAGCCTGCCCAGCTGCTTCCTGAGCCTGACCCTGGAGGATCCAGGCCTTGTCATTAGAAAGATTTTGAGGACCGCGGTGCTAAGCCAAGTGTGATCTCTAGGACTGGATCCCAGGCCCTGGGGAGTAAGCACCTCCCAGAGGCTATGCTTTTCTAAGCAATTTTCTAAACTACTGGCAAGAATTTAGATTCTCTGCCCTTCAGCATAGTCAGCAAACAGCACCAAAGTTTTGCTTGGCACTTCCTTTTGACAACAACTTGCAGTTTACACAGCTGGCTCTCTATTATAAAAGTTGTGGGTGACCTTTAGTACATAATAATGCCTTCAACTTTTGAGAAGCTGGTTGCCATTTTTGCCCACTGACCACAAGACTTCCTGAAGGGAGATGATTCTCCACCATTGAAACGGACTGACAAGGTTTCTTGATTTGCCTAATTAAGTAACCATGGGGTAGCTAATGTTGAAATAGCCGTTTCAGAATTCAACCTTATGGGTACATTGTGTTAATGTTACTCTACCCAGCAAAAAGAACTGTTAAAGCTTCCATCCTTTATGTTTTCAATGAGGTTATTAGAAAATTAGTTGTTTTGAAACAGATACTTTAAAAGATTGATTATAAAGGTTGGGAATATTGGAGATGCCAATAAGAATGCTTACAAAAAGCAGAATTACTTTGAAAAAAGTATTTAAAGGGCTGATATAGATACATAGGAGACATATGTATATATAAACACACATATGCATATTTATTTTGTGTATCATGTGGAGTTGACCCTTGAACAACACAGGGGTTTAGCAATACCCACCCCCCCATGCAGTCGAAAATCCACATATGACTTTTGTCTCCCCAAAACTTCTAATAGCCCACTGTTGACTGGAAGCCCAACTAATAACATAAGTGTTTGACTAACATGTATTTTATATGTAATATGTATTTTACGCTGTATTCTGATGGTAAAGTAAGTAAAAGAAAATGTTATTTAGAAAACATAAGGGAGAGAAAATACATTTATTGTACTGCACTATATTTATCCAAAATATCTGCATATAAACCCTATTATTCAAGAGTAAACTAAATAAATGAGAGAAGGATATGACTGAGGGAGTTTACAAGATAAACCTTTGAGAAACTCTTGTGTAATTAGGTTTTAAAACGTGTTTCAAATATCCCAATGAAAAGTCTTAACATTTTTAGGAAATAGCTGTGGAAGCAAAGATTAAGTGGAAAAGAATCCACAACTTGAAAAGTTGTTTAGAAGAGAAAGTTGTAAGCTGTGAAAACAGAAAAATTTTGCACTGAAGAAGTGATTTGCAGGCTGTAAAGAAGCACTGACCAGAAAAGAGGGTGCAGAGAAAAGGAATGAGAATCATATGTGAAATTTAAGGAAAGAACAAAGGAGAACAGGAAAAAAAAGAGAGGGAGAGAAACCAAGAAACAGACTTTTAGCTGTAGAAAACAAACTGATGGTTCCCAGAGGGGAGTTGGGGGGGTGACACAGGTGATGGGGATTAAGGAGTGTACTTATCTCAATGAGCACTGAGATTGTGGAATCACTATATTGTATATCTGAAGCTAATGTAACACCATATTTTAACTATACTGGAATTAAAATAAAACAAAAGAAAAAAAGAAAGGTATGAGGAATTAAAATGTGTGAGTTTGTACTTCAGTTGGATAGCACAGAGCCTTCTTGCGGGGCAGGGTACATAAAGTAGGTCACGCTACTGACACTCAAATAATTGGTGAATAAATGCTTGAAGGAATAAAATAATACCAGGTAGAGTCTTGAAATATTAGCTCTAGGAAAAACCTAAGTGGTCATCTTGTCCCACCTCTTTATTTTCTGGAGAATATAAAGCACCTACGGCCAAGTGGCCTCTGCAAGACACTACCGCTAATTAGTGGCAGTGGTGGGGCTAGAACCTAGGACTTCTGCTTTGTGGGTCACCACTTTCTGCAGGTCACCATGTTCCTTTCTTTATTTTTAAAAAAGCAGTAGGAGAAAAAAGGAAGAGTTGTTTGAGGAAGTGGAAGTCTAGTTATTTGCAGGACCAGGAGGAAATGAACTCTTCATTCTGAAAGATAAAGCACGAAGAGAAGATAGTCCTTAACCAGAGACTAAAACGGGTTGTTACGGGCTGAACTATGTCCCCTCCCCAACCCGCAATTTCATATACTGGAATCCTAATGCCCAGTACTTCAGAGGGCAACTGTATTTGGAGATAGGATTTTTAAAGGGGTAATTAAAGCTAAATGAGGTCATTTGGAAGGGCCCCAATCCAATACGGCTGGTGGCCTTATAAGACCAACAGATTTGAACACAGACACAGAGGGAAGGCCATGTGAAGACTCGGGGAGAAGACAGCCACCTACAAGCCAAGGAAAGAGGCCTCAGAAGAAACCAACTCTGTAGACACTTTGATCTTAGACATCTAGCCTCCAGAATTGTGGGAAAATAAGTTTCTGTTATTTCAATCACATAGTCTGTGGCACTTGGTTCTGGAAGTCCTGGTGAACTAATATACAAGTATTGCTACCTCCTGCCCCTACAAGTCAGAATAACAGGTGCAATCCCAAATTCAGTTACACAGTGGTTACTAACAGTAGACAAAGGTGTGAGAATGTATGTGGTCTTCTATGACTACCTAGCTTATTGAATACAGTGAGCCAACTTATACAATTATTTTAATTAAAATTTGCCTTTCTACTTAAGAAGCAAAGCTAACCTGAATGTGCCCAGCATTTAGTTATTCCCAACCAGCATCCAGTGGGGGAAGGAACTACGGGACCCAGTTTCCTCTGGTTGGATCAGCTTTGCAGGAACTATGATTCCTAAGCAGCACGGTGGAGGGGTTTCAGTTCAAACACCAACTACAATCCATGGCAGTCGCTGACTGAAATGTCATGTTTAAAACGATTCCAAGGGCACCTGGGGGGCTCAGTTGGTTAAGCAACTGCCTTCAGCTCAGGTCATGATCCTGGAGTCCTGGGATCGAGTCCAGCATCGGGCTCCCAGCTCCACGGGCAGTCTGCTTCTCCCTCTGACCTTCTCCCCTCTCATGCTTTCTCTCACTGTCTCTCTCTCAAATAAATAAATGGAATTTAAAAACAAACAAACAAATAAAGATCTGTTAGATAACTACTAAGTAAACATGCCAGCCACCTTTTATATTCAGTTACTTTTGAAAATCGTCTTGATGGACTAATAATGAATACGGCATATTTTCAACGGAATAAGAATGGAGAGAAGATAGCAGCAGGAAGAGTCAGGAATCATCAGTCTTTAGCAGATGTCATGCCCTGCCCACAGAATGAAAGATATTACAATATACCAACATACGTGCGTGCACACACACACACACACACACACACACACACACCCTCTGCTCTATAGGAACAGGAGCACCCCTTCTGCTACCCATAGTCTTACCCTTTCCTCACCACTCTGCCTCCATGACTGAGATACACTCGTAACAGCTTAGAGGCCTGGAATCATATCGGTACAGGTTATCAAGTAAATAGTAACATCATAGTCAGTGGTAAATAAACAGTGAAACTGTCCAGAGGAATTGGTACCTTTCTTACTACATACAAAGACCACATGGAATTAACTACCAATAGACAACTGAGTCATATAAGCTTTCTGCAATACTTCTTATTCAACTGCATGTAAAAATCACTTTACTCCCACCGGGGGGAGAAAAGCATTTTTTTCATTTTTGGAGACACTTTAAATATTGTGTGTTTCATTATATATTATACATTATATTTTTCCAATTGAAACTTTATGTAGTGGATTTCAAGAGGTTTATTTGTCTCCATAAGGTTGACTGGACCAATTACAGAAAATTTCAAAATAAAATTCAGTTTCCTTTTTTTGTTTCATTGTGAATTACAATGATGGTATTGAGGCAGAATAGCTTTACACAAAATTTCAAAGCTTAGCTTGGAGATCTGAAATTAAACAGCACTTCATTTCATAGATTCCAAACAGACCTCAGAAACAACAAAACTGTAAGACAACAACAAAAATATAAAAGCCGCTGGCTCCCAGCATACAGAAAAGCTTTACACGCTAATATTAATTCACTTCAGAGTTCTAGTTTGCTTTTTTCTTTAGATTATACAACTTTTCCCTCATGTAATCACTGTGTTATTTTAAGCAATTTCAACAATGTAACAACAATGCCATATTATTTAAATAGAGATTCAAAAATTGGTTACTAAGAAAATTCTTTTTACTTGCTCGTTCCTTTTACTTGTTATTATAGCCTCAGCAAGGTATACCCTAGCCAAAACCAGTATTCTTTCATGTAAAGCACAGAGGCAAAAGAATTTTAAGAAAAGTAGACCATTAGCTTCAGTCACCCTATAACATTTGTGAATAATTTGCTCGGTTTCAAAAAGTGCAAGAAAAATGCTGCACATTTGCAATCTGGTGAAAGGTAAATGAAGACAAGGCCTGGAGCAAGTCTTACGTGCCAAGGGCTAGAAATGAAGTGGATACGCAGCTGCTTTAAGTCAAGCATTTATAATCTCAAATATGTAGAAGGAAAACACCCTGTAAATAACAGAATTAAGCATGAGAAACACATATGTGAATATTTTTAAGCCAAATTCAATAAAATATTCATTAAACCAGTTAACAGACAAAAGTCAAACCATGAGTTTTGAAATTTGCGTAAGGTTCATTCCAGCTCTTAAGGCCAAAGCAATAAACTATTTACAAACACAGCAATAGCAAACTCCTAAGTAGTTTACGAATATTTTCTGTGCTTCTGGAAGATACCACAATACAGAACATACTTAGGCAAACCACTAACTCAAGGCTGATGACCTTGCAAATTTGTACTTTTTTTTTTAAAAGGAAACTGAAAAGCAAAATACACACATTAGAGAGATTCACATTAGTGGTTCTCTAAAATTCACTGCTATAGAAGATAATTCTTTTCTGCAATAAAATGCTCGAAATCTACAAAATTACTACCATAGTATGGCTATGACAATATGTTTGCTTTTTTTTCCCCTTCCACAATAAAAATAACAGCTAACAAAATGTGGTAATAGCTCTGATCTGATGTAAGATTTATTTTGGGAGTTCAATAAAGCTTAGTTCTATGAATACTGGAACTATTAGCATCTTAATTTTAGTTTTAAGTCAACATTTTATGGTGATTCTCTTTTCTTCTATAGCCTAATTAACTTCTCAGAAGTCCTCTATTTAAAAAAAAAATCAATCAAAATGACAAACATAATTCAATAATTAGTGAATATGAGTGGCCTTCCCTGGTGAGCTGGCAGTATCTTAGAGTTTCCTCCCAACTCCCACTATGAGAGTGAATGCCCCACCAGGAGATCTTCCCAGCAAATCCCCACAAGCATTATGGGGACTTTGTTCACTGGATTATGGATTCTAAAAAGTAAAGGTTTGTAATGGGTGATAAGTGAATTGTTATTATTACTCCTAAACATCGTTAAATCTCAAACCAAGATTTTTACATGTTTAAGTTAAATTAACTTAAAAAAAAAAAACTCATGAATGGAGACACTACTTTTTTTCTTAACGTTTCAGTGAATGATTTTCAAGAAGAGGCCATATAACTTAACTGAAATATGTAGAGGCAAGTCTGATAATCCCCAATTCCCATAAAACTCAACACCTATAGCCTATGTAATAAATCAGTTTGTGAATCTAATTGCTCTTGTTCTGCATGCTTCCATGAGCCTGTATAGCTAAGCTAAAACCATTGTCATAGCCTTAATCACAGCCAGGTTTATTTTTGTTGGCAGTCTTATGCAAATCATTGTATTATGGGTCTTTGCACTTAATTCGCTCAGATTATACCCTGATACCAAAAACAGATTGTAAAACAGGAAGGGATCTTTGAATTGTTTAATTAACTATGAGTTGTAATTTCTATTTATATCTAACTGAAACGTTATAGTTCAAACTGTGTTAAATATTCATAGGAAAACAGATTATTCTGTTTCTAATTTAAAATACTTAAGCTTGCTGTAATTTAGAAGTTACAGTACCCACAGAAAGAATATATCAGCATTTTTTCAATGTTTTAAGCCAATTTCTCTTCTTCTGTGAACTAACCTCTGGAACTAAAATTCATCAACAAAACACTAATTTACTAAATGGTACCTTTGTGACCTAAAAGAATTGCAGCAACTTCAAAATGGCCCCCAAATTCACCCTGTCGTTAAGTCCTTTACCACACAGTCTTTTCAGGGAACCACAGGGAAACCAATTGTATCAGTCAATTACCACCAATTATTGTTGGTCGATTAAATTCACAAGAGCCAGAAAATCTGATATCTATCCCACATTGTTTACCTCTTTCACTTTTTCCAGCATGGTAAACTGTCTACAAAAAAAAAAAAAAAAAATAGAAGGGCCACCAATTAAAATCTAATCACATTATAGTCTCTTGCCCATGAAGAGCCATTGGATACCGACACCAAAATATTCTTCTATTTAGAATAGAGTTACTTTCAAACTTTTCCTTTTATCATTGTGATCATCCTGGTCTTAGAATTATTCTGAGGCTAATGTTTTCATAACAACTGAGAAGTAGTGGGTAAAAAAGTAAGAAGAGTACAGATCTTCCTCAACTTAGGATGGGATTACTTCCCTATAAATCCACTGTAAATTGAAAATATAAGTTAATCATGCATTCAATATACCTAAGCTACCAAGCATCATAGCTTAGCCAAGCTTATCTCAAACATGTTCAGAACACTTATATTAGCCTATAGTTGAGCCAAATCATCTAACACAAAGCTTATTTTGTAATGAAGTTTTGAATAGCTCATGTAATTCATTGAATGCTGTATTGAAAGTGAAAGACAGAATGGTTGTATGGTTATGGAATGGTTGGAAGCTTATCAGTTGTATACCCTCATGATTGCATGGCTGATTGGGAGCCTCAGCTCATTACCACTGCCCAGCATCACGAGAGAGTATCTACCACATGTTGTTAGCCTGGGAAAAGATCAAAATTCAAGTTCTGGTTTCTACCTAATACACGTTGTTTTCATTGTCCTCATTGTGAAGTAAACAAACAAACAAACAAAAACTAAGTCAAACCATCATAATTTGGGGGCCTTCTGAATAGGAAAACACCTCTATATTCATCCCAAGAACACTGACAATTCAGTGAATATAATGTTTATAGCATTAGCTATCAAACCACACCCTGTCTACCAGACCACATGCACAGGCGAGGCTCAATTCTGGAGCACTCTCGGGATCCCTCTTCACATGTGAGCAGAGAAGAGTTCCAGAGACTATATGAGAAGTCAGGGAAGATCTCTTCTACCACTGGGCAACCAATCTCTTTGTGTGTTAAAGCATGGATAATCTATATTTATGGTAGAAAGGTAGTGATGGAATTCTGAAGGTCACTTGAGTCAGTCATCAGAGACTACACAGAGGTCATAAGAAGAGCTGGAAAAATATGTCCAAAAAGAATGATCATTCATTAGACTCAAAATGTCCATCATCTTTATATCACTGTTGAGCTGTGAACCGAAAGCATTCTTCTGATGGAAACATCCATTATCTCCCAAACAGGAACCAGGTTGTTGTTGGGGCAAGTTACGATAGATAAAGACAGTATGTCTTCTGTCAGCTCTGGAAGGAAAGGCAGAATCTACACAGAATGGGTTGGCCCTCAAGACTCCTGGGATACAGTTTCAACCAGGATGTAGCTATGGAGTGTGGGGCTGGAGACCCTCTGCCCAGGGATTTTCCTCACACTCTAAATAATACCCACCAGCACATATGGTCTAATTCATCTTCCAAATGAAAAATAGACTTACCACTAAAGTAAGTCTGTCAGCAAACCTGGCTGGTCCTTCCCCTGCAATAACTTCTCTTTATTTATCCTCACTTTCATAAAATATTGAATACATTCTCTATGATAATATATAACAGTAGGTTGCCTACTCTATGCCAGACACTGATTGTCCTAACGCCTGACATTCATGCCTCCTAACAATTCTGTGAAATAGGTGCTATTTTCCCTAATTTACAAATGCAGAAACTGAGGTACAGGAGCTCTTGTGACTCACTAGAGATCGTTCTTACAAAATGATAGAGCTAGAATTGAAGGCAAACTGATTCCAGAGGCTGTTCAAAGCCATTATGCTACACTGAGCAAAGGAAAATGAGTGAGACTCTGTCACTGCCCACTGGATGAACAGAGAATTTCTGCTTGTTTGTTTATTTGCAGTAGTAGGAGTTAGTTGAAAGCTATGGAAAGCTCAAGAAATTGTTTAAATACACTGTGACTGTAACAGATTTGTAAATGGGGCAGCTCACTCAATCTGGAAAATAAAATATGGAGTAAGAAATATGCTGAGATTTTGCAGAGAGGTTGAGATGGTCAGGCCATGGAGAGCTTCCTATGCCAAGGATCTTGGGATTTTTTTCTGTAGTTTAGTAAAATTGCCTTTAGATAGATTATTCTGCCGGCATATTGCATATAGATATGAAAGGGGCAAGAATGGAGCTAGAAGGATAAATTGTCAATGACTGAAATAATCCAGTCAAGGAAATTTAGGAGCAAATTCATTGAACCAGATTGGTGGTAACTGGGATGGACATGACAGCAGTTTAAGAGTCATTGTGAAAGTGAAATTGACAATTTGATTGAATTTAAAAATGAAGACTCGCAGGTGGCCATAAAAAATGACTCTCACAATGAAATGGGATGTAAATACACAATAAGGTCAGTTTCAGGCATGTTCACTGAGCCAGTCTCCATGCGCTAATGTACAAGGGATGTCCAGAAAGCCATCTGAATGTATGAGTGTGACATTCTGGGGAGAGGCTAGGAGATAAATGTGTGAGAACATCATATTAATAAATTTGTCTAATTCATTGCAACCACCGTAAAGAAAAGTATCAGACACGTTGCCAGAGAACAAATATGCATAAAAGCAACCTAATTGTAAGGACTGACCTCCAAGTATGAGGAAAATAGAAACCAGACTTGGCTTATAACGTCTACGACTGTCAAAAGCTACAACACTCTATTGCTAGGAGGGGAGTGTTTGTGGAATCTCCAGGATGATTTCTGAGGGTTTCACGTCCCCTCCTTGAAATGCTCTCTCCCCTTCTTCACTTTGCTGCAGGCACTGTTGTGTCCATATAGAACCAAATGAGAAGAAATAATCTAAAGTGTGCATTTTATTACTGCTTCATTACAGCATACACATATTTGTTCACAAACACACACATACAGGGAGTTTCACTGTGACTTTATTTTCTATGCTATAAAACGTGAAGAGCTTTAAAAACAATATAAGTTCTTCATCTCAGCTGAACATTCATAATCTTTACACTTTCATTGTCCCCAAACTTGGGCCAGATAAAAAGATTTCTAGTGATACGATCTGATGAGGTTAAGAGATTCTGTGCAAAAAATTATCTCCCCTTTAATTTCTTCCCATTCCAGTTTATGCTTATATTCCCATCTTGGCCTCAACTTGGTGTCAAGACACAAAAGGTCACCATTAAAATCTAAATATGTCATCTGGCATAATAACTCATCCAGCCATTAAGTTTTATTAGCATACCAGAATAAACTTTTCATATTAACCTACAAGTCACTTGATATGACTTTAAAACAATAATATGGTATACTAAACTTGGGTGGTGGGACAGAGGGAGAGAATGATGCAGACTAAGAAGTAAGGTCTGGGATAAAAGGGAAACCAGGGTTCTTGTGGGAGGAAAATGTCAAAAGCAGAAGGAATAAACACATTTGCCTAGAGCAACCTTGCCCGGATGATGAAAAAGCGCTTTCACTTTTGAGTCTCTGTTTTTTTTGAGATGACTTAAAACACAGTCATTATTTGCCTGAAATCCTCCAGGAAACTTTGAATTAAATATGTACATATTGTACTAGTTATCTCAGAAATGTGATTGGGCTGCAATTATGTCAGTAAAGCTCTAACTACCAAAAGAAAATTGTATGGCATCCTCCATCATGCCTGGACAAATTTAGATGATTGAAAGCATAAACCAGGCCATATTTTATACTACATCTATGTAAAGAAAAGCAGGAAAACTCTTAGCTCATGCATGCTGGATGCTAAAACAACTTTGGGACTTTACAGTGAAAGAAGGCTACTCCGTGGGGAAAATGGACACGAATCGCTACTGGTAGCTATCCTAGCTGCTGCAGCTACAAGAGGTCAAGATAATGGTCCATGAGCAGAGCACCGTAGAGCTAGCTCCATATGATTTTACAAACCCAGCTTGTAATTCAGTTTTTCTGGAAATGGCAAATATTGTACACTTAACCCTTTTAGCTATGGATACCCTGCTTGTAATTTCTAGGCTCAGTGATGGTGAACCGTGCAAATACTATGGAGGTGTGTGCAACCAGAACAACAACGAGCTCTGTAACTTGTCTGTTTTATATTCTACATTTTCAGACTCAGTAAAGCTTTCAGTAAAGCTTTGATTTCATGGGATATGCATTTCCAAGTACTAATATGCTACCTGATATATATTAAGTGCTTGGTAAATATTTGTTGAATCTGAACCCAAGAAAATAAAATTTTTAAGAAGTAGATCTCTTTTTTTAAGATTTTATTTCTTTATTTAGAGAGTGCAGGGGAAGGGGCAGAGAGAGAGGGAGAGAGAATCTCAAGCAGTCTCTGCTCTGAGCAGGAAGCCTGACGCAGGGCTTGATCTCGTGACCCTGAGATTATGACCTGAGTTAAAATGAAGAGTCAGCGGACACCTGGGTATCTCAGTGGGTTAAGCCTCTGCCTTCGGCTCAGGTCATGATCTCAGGGTCCTAGGATCGAGCCCCACATCGGGCTCTCTGCTCCGCAGGGAGCCTGCTTCTCCTCTCTCTCTGCCTGCCTCTCTGCCTACTTGTGATCTCTCTGTCAAGTAAATAAGTAAAATCTTAAAAAAAAAAAAAAAAAAAAAAAAAGAGTCAGCTACTTAAACAACCGAGCCACCCAGGTGGCCCTAAAAGTATATCTCTCAAACAACTTTAATCATTGGGCCCTTCACATGATGCAACACCAGATTATTTCTCTCCCTGATAGTCCATTAGACCCGATGATACAAAAAGAATGTGATGAACCCTGCAATGACAGGTCTGCGAGCTGTGTGATTACTTCCTGTTCTGTGCACATCTTATTTGATCCCTGGTTTTCAAATCATTTTCTTTCTTATTATGTTTCCTGTGTTCTACATTATTATTTTTATAGGGAATGAAACTACCTATCCTCCCAGTTCTCATCACCCATACTGCCAGGGTTAGAATTTATTCATTCTAATTTACTTGGTGTCATGTGTGGGGTTGTCAGATTTAGCAAATAAAAATAGAGGATGCCCAGTTAAATTTTAATTTCAGAATAACTTTTTTTCATATAAGTATATTCCATGAAACATTTGGAACGTACTTATACCAAAGAATTTATTCGTCATTTGTCTGAAATTAAAACTTAAAGGACATCCTATATTTTACCTGGCAATACTAGTCATTTGATAAAAATCATAGATTATAACTTAGAATTTAACACTTGACATGTAAGAAGACTGAAGCATGGAGATAAAGAGATCTGTGTAACTCAAACTGGCTTCTAAACCCCTAGTCAAGAGCTCCTCTACAAGCATGTCTCTTAATAAAATCATCTGGTCAACCTTATCCACTTGACTTTATTTAGTGGAGTATATCTTATCACTACATCCCCGAGGGTATGGGGCATTTTTATTATAACTGAATGGTGGATTCTGCCCACACCCCTCATTGAAACAAGCATTTTTTTTGGTAATAAACTTGTTAGTCATCCATTACCTTCATTGTATCACTTCTGATATTGAATTATAATTGCTTCCATACATACATTGCTTTCCAACAAGAGCAAACATATGCTCCTTGAAGTTAGGAGCTCTATCCATTTACTCAGTGACTAGGACAGGGTCCTGGCTCACAGTAGCTTTTCCTTAAATACTTAATAAATCTAAGAACAGTTAAACAGTGTAAACAGACAGTATTCAAAGTAGAAGAGACTGACTTCAGCGCTCGCCAAATAAAGATGGGAAGGCCAGAACGTAGATCCATCCTTGAGGTCTGCGTACTTTGAATACAGAAACACACTCTTTCACAGAGTGAGCCTTGATGCTGTGATAATTGATTTCATGTGTGAACCTGACTGGCCACAGAGTGCCACACTATGCATTATTGCTGGGTGTGTCTATGAGAGTGTTCTGGAGGAGATGAGCATTTGAAAGAGTGGACTCAGGAAAGCAGGTTGTGTTCCCCTAGTGGGTGGGCATCATTTCATTCGTCAAGGACCTGAAGAGAACAAAAGGTAGAGGAGAAAAGAACTTGGCTGCATATTCCTGCCTCACTGCTGAGCTGGGACACCTCATCTCATCTTCTCCTGCCCTCAGACTGGGTTTTCCACCATCAGCTACCTGGTTATGGGTCTTCAGACTCAGGACTTCAGACTGAATTATGCCCCAGGCTTTCTCCAGCTTATAGACAACAACAGATCATATTATGAGACTTCTCAGGCTCTACAGCCATGTGAGCCAATTCCTCAAAAACATCATAAACAGCCATCTCACAATGACCACTGTTGGGATAAATATATTCATACACATTATATAGACTTCGGTGCTAAGCTGATACTAGAAATACTACTTCTATACAAATGATTACTAACATTAAAGGTTAATTATATACCCAATGTCCCCACAGAACACAGAAAAATCTGGACTTTAATCCCACTGTCTCCAGTTCCAAGTCTGCATGCTTAATTAACTACCAGTCAGTAGAGGCCCCACTGGTGGTCTCACATCTCAGTGATGCCTCCTTTGTTGGATATTCCAGTATCAGTTACTCCTTAGAATGAGAGACCCCTGAATTATATCAATAATTTTTATGGGTAACACGATCACTTCTTGGTTTAAACAAGTGTTTTATTTATGTTACTTTTTATGAAATTATCTTTTAGGAGGTACATGTGTTCATGCCCTTGCTTTGCTGTGCATCTCTTTCTGGTTCAGAGATAAACAGCACAGATCTTGTTTCCATTTTAAGAAAATGTAACTTTTAAGAATTTTAATTTACAACTTAAAAATGTGGGGCACCTGGGTGGCTCCGTCAGTTAAGGGTCCAACACTTGATCTCAGTTCAGGTCCTAATCTCAGGGTTGTGAGTTCAAGCCCATGTTGGGCTCCACACTAAGCATGGAGCCTACTTAAAAAAATTTTTTAATGTAACACTATAGAAATAGAATCACTAACTGAATTATTAATTATAGAAGGATTTCTAGGGCTGTATAGCTACATTTAATTGTAAATGAGCTTAAAGTCATCAAGGAATATTTTCAAATTAGCAAATCAAGTGAATTTTAAAATATGCATAATATGGATACACTGTTTAGATTTTTCAAGGGCCATTTTAAGGTGGCTCTCAATTTCTTTACAAACCACACAACGAACATTCCATTATTATCTTCTTTGTAGGTATTTTTACTATTGAAACTCATAGTTAAGGTTACATATATTTTTTAATCTGTTATGAAAGAGGATCTTCTAAAATGTATTCACAGAGAGAGATACAAAATTTTTTCCTTATCTCCACAATCGTAAAGTTCATTGAATTTCACTGGCTTCAAATATTCCAGGACTCACTTTCATGTCAGTTCTTAAACTTTACTGTATATCAGAATCAACCCGAGATGCTTATTAATGCGGATGTCTGGTCTCCGTCTCCAGAGACCCTGTTTTAGTCAACCCGAGTTGGAGTCCCCAGGTCTTCATTGTAACAGTGAAGGTGGTTCTGACACAGGGGGACCAAAGACTTTAAGAAACCTGGATTTTTGTCTTCCACTATGATACTTCCCACGAAAGTCAAACAGATAAAGATTAATGCACTGGTTCTCAATCTTGACAGCAATTCAGAAACACTAGGTCTGGAGCTAGGCCAAATGCCCTAGGTGATCTGATCTAGAGTCAAGGGTGAGAACTGCTGGCTCAATAAATACCCAGAAAGACTAATGAATACTATGACATGTTTCTATACGTTACCTGCAGGATAAGTCCTCATTAATAAGCAGACCTTGTAGTTAGGAGTAACAACACCAACAAAGACAACTCTATTAAATTTCTTCATCTTTCATTCCATGGTGACTAGGGACAGGACTAGGTGACTCTTGGGGTGACCACCCACATAGGAGAAGCCAAGCTCTCTTCTCGGCATCCAAAAAGACTGTGAAATTTAGGAATGCTTTTGCAGCAGCACAGATTGCCACCCTCTGTGTTCCCTAATTTTTGGATCTAACAGATTTTTGTGGGTGCTGCAGCAGCCACAGCCACCTTGAAGAAGCCAACCAGCTCCATCTTGAAATCCTGGTCCCACAAAACCAGAAAAGCAGAGCTCGTTTGCACAGCCAGCTTTAGTATCCCTTCCCCATTCCCATTTTGATATTTTTGTATTAAAATAGAGAGAGTAAAGAAGTGGAATCTTCATTCCCTTTCCCACAAAGCAACCAAACCCCACCATCATGATGAAGTATGTCAAAGGAAGACCCAAAGTAAGAAGCATTTAGGAAAGGAAAGAAGTTGACTTACCAAAGATTTGCAAGAAAGACCAGCATTTGGAAGTATCAGTTCAAGTCTCCTTTTAGTTTGTGAGGTGAGCCAGATAAGGTGGTCCTGGTTTTATGTGTTTGTTTATGTTACATGCAAAGCATTCTTTTCCTTGTCCCTGAAACATGATGTATATCCTATCCACTACTACAAAAGGAAGGCAGAGATTGCAGGAGTTTCTTCTCAAACCTATGAGTGCCTATCCACCCTGGTTACTGTAATTTTGCAATTTTCATTCTATTACATAAAAACACACTCTGTATGCGAAAAGAGATTTTTATTACTCCTTGAAATTGAATCAGCACTTGGGAAAAGATCATTGATAAAAGCAAATCAAAATGCCATACACCAGCATAAATTCCAAGCAGATTAAGGATTTAAATGTAAAAAATACATAGCCATATACCAGCATAAATTCCAAGTAGATTAAGGATTAAATGTAAAAAATGAATCATAAAAGTACTAGAAAAAAAAGTATGGAGAATTGCCTTAAAAACTTAAAGTGGGAAAGGCTTCTCTAATCAAAATCCTAAAACCATAGGGAAAAAAGATTGATAAATTTGACTTACGTAAATGTCAAAAGTGTGTATGACGAAACATTGTTGGTAGAAATAAAAGACAAGCAACAGACTTACAAAGATATTTGCAGATTATATATAAGAACTAATCTTAACATATTAAAAGCGCATAGAAACTTTTAAAAGAAAGATCAATAAGTAATAGAAAACTGATAGGGAAAAAATAGAGGTTGAATAGAAGTTGAGGAGATCTTCAACTCCACTAACTACAATAATAGCCATGACACTCTGTGTCAGAAACTAGTCTAGCTCTTCGTATATGTTAACATATCTCACTATTTTAAAGATTTATTTATTTATTTTTGGAGTGGGAAAGTGTGCAAGCCTGGGGGGAGGGACAGAGGGAAAGAATCTCAAGCAAACTTCTGGCTGAGCAGGTAGCCTAACTTGATTCCACAACCCTGAGATCATGACCAGGAGCCAAAACCAAGAGCCCAATGCTTAACTGACTGAGCCACCCAGGCACCCCAATATATTTCGTTTTCAAAGTAACCCTGTGAGGTATTACTATCTGTACTATATTCACAGGAAATGGAGGCACCAAGAAGTGAAGAAATCTGCCCTAGGCCACAGAACTGATAAATGGTGGAGATCATGCTTAACCCCGAGTATCTGGGCCCCCGGGTTGGTACTCTTAACCACTATGCATACTTCCTTTCCTAATAAGAGAAATGCATGTTAAGACCACATTGAAATTTCTCACCTCTCAGGCTGACAAAATTTAAGCTTGGTAATACACTCTTTCAGCAAATGTCCCTCAGAACACAGGCACACTCTAATTAAACACTGCTGGGGAAGTGTGAACAGCTATAATACTGAGGCAAACCAGCAGTGACTATAAAAATTACAAACACTTTTGCCCTTTGAGCCATCAAACCTACTCCTATATGTATATAACTGTGTATATGCAAAGTGATATATTTCTAAGATCATTATTCACCTAGTACTGTATATAACAGCAAAAAATTAGAAAAATTCCACAGACCCAATGTAATGACACGGCCATTCAATGGAATACTATGGAACTATAAAATGGACAAAGCAGCCCTCTGTGTACTGACATGAATGATCTCCAAGATACAGTAAATGCAAAAACCAAGGTTCAGACCCGTGCATAGAGTGAACTATATTTTGTACAGGAAGAAGAAATACAATATCTATATTCATTGTAGCCTAAGGAATAAGAAAAGAGGATTCTGAATTCTAAACCTGGGTCCATTCTCAAAGGAAAAGCTTTGTCTAACATCAAAACATTGACAAATAAGTACATCTTATGTCTTTTAAGTTAAAGGAAGATGATAAAATACTAATTCATTCTATTCTTTTGAGTCTCTATTCTAGGCAACTTTGTCAGTTAATCTAATCATGGCTTGATGGGGTTTAAATGTGATGCTCTGTCTAAGGGACTCTCCACATAGCACAGCTACCTCATACCCCCAATGGAATGACCTCTTTTTTGCTGACCAGCTGGCTCTGTCCTTCAGCTTGTACATTTTCCTCTTTGTTGGAATTCCCATTTCCCCCCATTATACAGAAAAAATTTCTATCCACACTCCTCCTCAGGTCTTTAGGGACAACTTAACAAGTAGATGTCTCTCATCAGAACAAACTTTTTTTTTTTTTTTTTTTTTCAAAAGGGGAGTGTCTCAGGTTATCCAAAGAAAATACATTTTGTACCCTTATTCTATTGCACTAACCAAGGTGGGTAAAATTATCACTATACCGTATTTCTCAGAACAGTTCATTTCATTTGGCTTCTTATTAAAGCAAGCAAATGTATCATCTTTTCTAGAGGTAGTGTACATCACATAGCTTCATGTATATTTTATTTTAAAAAAAGAAAACAAATCTTTCTTCAATACCATTATTCCTTTGCATAAGGTCAACTTTTTATAATTTATGCAATAAATTATTTACTTTAGAAACCACCTTCATACAAAAATAGAAATTTTTCTGCCTCATAAAGCTATTTCAGAAAGTATGCTTAACTAGGAAAAAAAAATTCCTGAAATATCTTAATTACCTGCTTAGAAGGGAATTTTCTAAACAGAGAAAACTAATTCTTTGGTTAAGGACTATCATATTATAATCAAACACAGATAGAATGTCTTTTTATTTCAAGAATATACTTAGAGAAGGTTTAAATGAATAGCATTTTTACTACACTTGGATCTGTTCCACTGGAGAACACATAGTCTTGTCTCTTAAAGATAAGGAGTCATCTTCTGTTTTAAAGACTGACTGCTTTAATAGTACCAAGGAAAAGTCCTATGCACAAAATAGAGTTTCACGAAAATTCAGAACCAGAAGACAATGCCTCTTGCTGAAAGAATCATAGAAAAGATGGTATGTTGTTCTATAATTATATTCTACTCTATCCTCCCCCTCAAAATTATTCATTACTTTACTGTATAATAAAACACATTGTTTAAGTAAAGTTAGGCCTGGCCATGTGACTTTCTTTGGCCAATGAGATGCTGGTATGATGAGATACTAGTAGAAGCTTTAAGAATGCTTGCTTTTACACTTGTGCTACTTTCTGGCCATTATTAGACCTGCCATCATAAGAGACAGGGAGCAGATCTAAACCAGGGCAAACCTAGAAGCAAACCCAGCTTACCCTGGCTGGAAACAGAACTGCCCAGCTGAACCCAGCCTAGATCCGCCAAACTCTAGTCAACCTGTACATATAGGGACGAGGATACCTGTCTGCTAAGACGAAATGTGGAGACATGGAATTTGTTTGTCATGCAGGCTTACTGTGCCAAAAACTGACTAATGGAGGGTTTTGAATTGGACATAAAAGATGGATAAAATTTATATATGTGAGGAAAGAAACTATTCAATTAAAAGAAAGGCAGAAGATCTGAATAGATATTTTCCCAAAGGATATATACAAGTGACCAGCAGGTGGGTAGAAAGGCGCTCAACATCACTAATCACCGGGGAAATGCAAATCAAAGCTGCAATGATATGTCACCTCAGATCTGTTAGAACGACTATTATCAAAAAGACAAGAAATACGTGCTGTGAGAACATAGAAAATAAGAGAACTCTGGTGTACTGTTACCAGCCATAAATCAGGATATCCACTATGGAAAACAGTATGGAGATTCCTCAAAAAATTATAAATAGTTACCATATTATCTAGACTTTTACCTATAGGTAATTATCCAAAGGAAACAAAATCAGTATCTGAAAAAGAAATATCCACCCTTGGGGTGCCTGGGTGGCTCAGTGTTAAGCTTAAAGCCTCCACCTTAGGCTCGGGTCATGATCTGAGGGTCCTGGGATCAAACCCCACATCGGGCTCTCTGCTCAGCGGGGAGCCTGCTTCCCTTCCTCTCTCTCTCTGCCTGCCTCTCTGCCTACTTGTGATCTCTGTCAAATAAATAAAATCTTTAAAAAGAAAGAAAGAAAGAAAGAAAGAAAGAAAGAAAGAAAGAAAGAAATATCCACCCACATGTTTATTGCAACATTGCTTACGATAGCCAAGGCACAGAAACAATCTAAGTATCCACCAAAGAGTAGATAAAAGATGTGGTATTCATTGACAATGGAATCTTATTCAGCCACAAAAAAGGAGGAAATCCTGCCATTTGTGAAAACATGGATGAACGTTGAGGGCATTATGCTAAGTGAAATAAGTCAGGCAGAGAAAGGCAAAAATGTTCTGATTTCACTTACATGGGGAATCTAAAAAAACAAACAGCAACAACCACCACCACCACAATAAAAACAAAACGAAAAACAAACAAAACCCAGAACTCAGAGTTACAGAGGACAGATTGGTGGTTGTTAGAGGCAGAGGGTGGGGAATGGGCAAAATAGATTAAAGTGGTCAAAAGGTACAAGCTTCCAGTTATAAGTAAGTCCTTAGCATGTAATGTGTTGCTAAATGTGACTATAGTTAATAATACTGCTCTGTATTTTTGAAGTTGCTAAAGGAGTAGATTTTTTTAAAGATTTTTATTTATTTATTTATTTGACAGAGAGAGAGAGAGAGCACAAGCAGGGGGAACAGCATGCAGAGCAAGAATGAGAAGCAGGTTCCCTGCTGAGTAGAGAGCCCAATGCAGGGCTTGATCCCAGGACACCAGAATCATGACCTGAGCCAAAGACAGAGGTTTAACCAACAGAGCCACTCAGGGACCCCAAAGGAGTAGATATTACAAGTTCTCATCACAAGAAAAAAATTTTTATAACTGTATGAGGCGACACATGTTAAGTAACTGTGGTAATCATTTCATAATATATTCATATATCAAATCAAGTTTTATACCTAAAACTAACACAATGTTAAATGCCAACTACATCTCAATTTTAAAAATTAAAATTAAAAAAAATCAAGGTACCTGTCGGCTCAGTCAGTAGAACGTGTGACTTTTGATCTCAGGGTTATGCGTTCGAGCCCTACATTGGGTAGAGAGATTATGTAAAAATAAAATCATTAAATTAATTAATAATTAATTAAATTTTATAAGTTACATATGTGAAAAGGAGAGGAAAGGCTTCCTAGGCTGAAGCACTATATGAGTAAAGACATCCTATCAATCCCTCATCAAGATCTGTCATTCATTCTTTATAACATTTCTTGCACTGTTCCTTTCTTTTTATTCTAACTGCTTTGACTGCTTTGAAAAGAAAGTTGAATTCATCTTCATGTCACACCTAACACTCTAACAGTTTTCTAAAGTCTTCCTCATTCTCTCTCTTAAACTACCCTGTACATAAAAGCTAGATTAATGGTGCTGAAGAAACTGAAAGTAGAAAATTTCTATTGAGAAAGCTTCAACTCATTCCCATGTAGATGAAACTAATCTGTTGGTCCATTCCTTCATTTCAGTAAATACTTTTGCATACCTTTTATATTGTAATCTCATTACCAGATGTATGCAATAAAAAGCCACAATCAGACATGTTCCCTGATACAAAGAAAACTAAAGTCTCCTGGAAGAGATGAACAAGGAAACCAGCTATTTCATGGTAAGGAGCTAAGACCAGGATCAGAATGTGTAGAGAGAACTGGCAGATCATAGCTGAAGACAAAACATCTTCTCAAAAGAGATGATGCTGAAATGGAAGAGTTTTTGTTATTGTTGGTGTTCTGTTTTGACGAGTAGAAATGAGCCCCAGAAAGAGATCTACAGGGGTTAGGCAGAGTAAACAGCACAAGTGAGGGTATTAACGGTGCCAAAACACCAAGGTGCATGGTTAGAATCAAGAGAGCGCATGGAGGAGAGAGGTGGTGGTCCATTCATGAGGTCATTAGACATCTTGTGAGTTTCATACTCTATGTTAGTATTTAAAACATGCTGCCACCACTGTTTTGTTGTTATTCAATAAACCAAGTCTCAAGATTATATTTTTAAAAAAATTGGGGGGAGCTATGTAATTAATGCAAGAACCTTAAGTGTCTTCTTCCCACCAATGCAAAGAGCAAAGTGAGAGGGAGAGAAAACATCACCCAAACTAGAAATCTCAGGTGGGGATTCAGTAGTGGTGCACTTTGCCCTGGGCCTGCTTCACAAGCCTGGTGACCCTGACCAAGATTCACACACTCTTTGAAATCCAGGCCCCTCCAGAGGGGAGATAGCAGGTAATATCTCATCTATTCATATTTTGTTGTCATGATCAAGTAATACATATGAAAGCACCTCCCAATCTGGAAAGTGCCAAATAAAGTATTCCTACACAATGTGAGAGACTGTATATTTTGTCTAATGCCAACCCTGATCCATTAGAGGAAATCACTAGCTTCCCTAATATCCTTTCAGAGTAGCTTCATGAATGAATGATAATGTTTTCTAGGCTCAATGTACTTCAGTAGGAAATTTCAGAAAGGCACTCAATAGTCCAGAGCTCTATATGTCACAAGAGACATTATGTAGGGAGAGTGAAAAAAAGAGTCTAGAAAAAGAAGTTTTAGATAGACCATATGAGTTCTTAAAGAAAATTTATAGACTGCGTGAGATCTTAAAAAAAAAAGAAAGAAAGAAAACTCAAAGAGACACTATGAAACAACAAGGGGTGATAAAATTGAGCTGGCAGAACTCCTGAAAGAAACAGAAAAAAAATTAGGAATGGTTCTTTACAAAGATAAAATCTACAAGAGAAGCAACAATGAATAGAATAAATATGAACAGAACAGTCAGAGATACCAAAGAGAAGCTGGAGAAAATCATTCAAAACAAAATGGAAGGGGTGCCTGGGTGGCTCAGTGGGTTAAAGCCTCTTCCTTCACAGCAACCTCTTCGACCTCAGCCACAGCAACTTCTTCCTAGGAACATCGCCAAAGGCAAGGGAAGCAAGGGCAAAAATGAACTACTGGGGCTTCATCAAGATCAAAAGCTTTTGCACAGCAAAGGAAACAGTTAACAAAACCAAAAGACAACTGACAGAATGGGAGAAGATATTTGCAAACAACATATCAGATAAAGGGCTAGTGTCCAAAATCTACAAAGAACTTAGCAAACTCAACACCCAAAGAACAAATAATCCAATCAAGAAATGGGCAGAGGACATGAACAGACATTTCTGCAAAGAAGACATCCAGATGGCCAACAGACCCATGAAAAAGTGCCCCACATCACTCGGCATCAGGGAAATACAAATCAAAACCACAATGAGATACCACCTCACACCAGTCAGAATGGCTAAAATTAACAAGTCAGGAAATGACAGATGCTGGCAAGGAGGCGGAGAAAGGGGAACCCTCCTACACTGTTGGTGGGAATGCAAGCTGGTGCAACCACTCTGA
>NW_019154133.1:11550062-11589712 GCF_002288905.1 Enhydra lutris kenyoni | reverse complement strand
CAGAATGGCTAAAATTAACAAGTCAGGAAATGACAGATGCTGGCAAGGAGGCGGAGAAAGGGGAACCCTCCTACACTGTTGGTGGGAATGCAAGCTGGTGCAACCACTCTGGAAAACAGCATGGAGGTTCCTCAAAAAGTTGAAAATAGAACTACCCTATGACCCAGCAATCTTATCCTAAAGATACAAATGTAGTGATCCGAAGGGGCACGTGTACCCGAATGTTTATAGCAGCAATGTCTACAATAGCCAAACTATGGAGAGAACCTAGATGTCCATCAACAGATGAATGGATAAAGAAGAGGTGGTATGTATACACAATGGAATACTATGTGGCCATCAAAAGAAATGAAATTCTGCCATTTGCAACAATGTGGATGGAACTAGAGGATATCATGCTTAGTGAAATAAGTCAATCAGAGAAAGACAACTCTCATATGATCTCCCTGATATGAGGAAGCGGAGAAGCAACATGGGGGAGTTGGGGGGTAGGAAAAGAATAAATGAAACAAGATGGGATCAGGAGGGAGACAAACCATAAATGACTCTTGATCTCACAAAACAAACTGAGGGTTGCTGGGGGGAGAGGGGGAGAGAAAGGGGGGTGGAGTTATGGACGTTGGGGACGGTATGTGCTATGGTGAGTGCTGTGAAGTGTGTAAACCTGGCGATTCACAGACCTGTACCCCTGGGGATAAAAATACATTCTATGTTTATAAAAAATTTAAAAAATAATAAATAAATAAATGAAAACAAAACAAAACCAGTGTAATCTAATAGAGCTACTTGTTTAAAAATTATATAGGGTCTGAGGATTCTATATGAAGAGATCTTACCTTCATGACCTGGATTTAGAATAATCTTGTATTCCAGAAGTGTAACAATATTGAATGGTAAATCCATTTCAATTCAATGCATCTTTATGATTTAATAATGAAAGAGGACAGAATAATATGTATGACCTAAATCTAATCATTTTTGTTCTAAAGAAGCAATGATTATGGTAGAGGTCCATTAATTAGCAATCCTTATTTCCTATTAGTATTAGCTCAGTGTTCTCCCAAGGGCTATTGTGAAGGTTCTTAATTTATGGAACAATAATTCTGTGGTAAGTTCATTTTTTGAAAGTCCAATTAAAGCAAAATTAAACAAAAAGGATGAAATAGCATAGCCCAAACTTGTCTTATTTTCCCCATAGTATCTCCCAGGACTGGAGTTCTAATCATCACATCTTAGGTCACTAATTCTTATTTGCCTACACATATCTATTTTTCTGTTCCTTAGACTCTACACTGTCAACCAAATTAGGAAAAGATTTCCCCTTTTACTCTTGTTTTCACTCAATTAATCCTTCTTTCCTTCTTCCACCATTCTGTTTATTCCTCTCCTCCAACTCTTCTCCCCAGAAAACCTGATCTGGGTACAATCAATTCACCTTCTCCTCTAAACTAATCTGGCCTTTATCTGTTCTTTCCTAAACACTGTGCAAAGTGTCTTCTGTCAGGAAATTTTGGACACCAGGCTTATACACAGGCGACTGTGTTTAGCTGGCCACCAATTACTGCTATAAAAGACCTGAAATAATGATTATCACTCTATTATATAGGATGGGCTCGATGTTTCTTAGGAAATACAAAATTCCCCTAAATCCTAATAATATTATAGATAAAAGTTAAATTGACATCTTACAGTAAGACTTCAATTTACAATCAACTAACAGAATAAATCCATGTTGAGGGTTCCCCCCATATTATTTTAATAAAAATTTTTCTAAAGTACAATTAAAAAAAAAAAGCCTCTGCCTTCAGCTCAGATCATGATCCCAGGGTCCTGGGATTGAGCCCCACATCGGGCTCTCTGCTCAGTGGGGAGCCTGCTTCCTCCTCTCCCTCTGCCTGCTTCTCTGCCTACTTGTTATCTCTATCTGTCAAATAAATAATTAAAAAATCTTTAAAAAAATGGAAGATAATTAAAAATGGATTTTATGGAGAATGTCTGAAGAGCAGATGATAGATATCTCCCATATGCACAATCAGTATCCAGAAGGAATTAACTCAGCAAATGAAAAGACTAAAATTTAAAATACAATAAAACAAAATTGCTCTTGAAATCTATACTTGAATTTTTCAATCTAAAGGCACACCAATCTCACAGAGCATTTATAAAGTTTTTCTAGTGAATGCTTTAAAAGACACACTATGTGCCACCAAAAAAGACAAAATAGTGATACAGAAAAATCAATTCCCAAATACATGTTTTTACTAAATCTCAAGGACAGAGAAAGATCAGAAGGATATTCGAGGAGAAAAGAATGTAATCACGCACAAGGGTTAAAGATCAGGTCGATACCATCACTCACAGTAGCATGCAATAACAGAAGAAAGTCATGCAATGTCTCAAAGTTAAGGAGACAAAAAAATGAGAACCAATAATCTCACATTCTTCCAGGTTGCCTTTTAAGTATGAAAGCAATATAGGTGTTAACCAAACTTGCACAAAATCAGGGAGCAGGGCACCCCGGGAGCTCTTCTTGAAAAATTACTTTACTAAAAGTTTCAAAACTAACAAACAAAAAGAATGGTGGCAACACTGGATTACTGAGTTAGTAAAGAGCATTTAATACTTCAGATTAAAAAACTATCACAATTTTTATAACAGAATATTATAAACCTAGACAATGTCAAAAGAATAACTAACAAAAACTGTCAAATGAGAAAAAGGAAGTGAGAAGTGGGCTAATTTCCTCAGGTTTTAGGGCAAAAAGTCAGTGGTCTGTTTAAAATTAATACACGTAGTTAAAAAATAACTCAAGTTTTATATTCATCTTTTCTCACTTGAGATTGTCTTTTATAAGCTAATATTATTTGGAAAAGTAACATCTTCCTGGAGTTCAACAATTCTTTTGCTCACTTTAGTTTTTTTCTTTAATTGAAATCAAATAGAATTAAATAGAATAATCCAACTTTTATAAAATTCTTTTACATCTGCACATATGCATTAAGATAAGTCTGGAAGGATAGGTATCTGATATCATCAATGGTTATTTCTCAATAGTAGGATTTAAGGTGGTTTTCTTTTGCTTTGTTTTTCAATAATTTATTGTATCATTTGAATACTTTATTGCCAATGTACTACTTCTGTAGAAATAGTACAGCCTTTTAAGAAAACTTAAAGACCTAAAAAATCAGTAAAGAAGACAAATAGTGGAAACTATAGTAGGATCTAGAATTAGACAAATCCCAATAGTTGGCATTAAACTTGCCTCCGATCTTCTTTCCTATTGGAAAGGTGAAAAAGAAAGGACAAGGAGTTACATACATTCAGTTACAAAAGAAAGAAGAATAAAACCAGCAGAAGAAAGTGAGACAAATGTTAACTGAGTAGCTACCATATGCCGAGCACTGTATAATGTGTGACTTGCAACTCCATAACATTTTAGTAGCTCATTTTTTGGAAGAGGAAGGCCAAATAAGTAATTTGATGTGGGTCACACAGCCAGCCAGTAACAATGTCTGAATGAGGACCCAAGTCATATGACTCCAAAGCCACGCTCTCCCCTTCCAGTCCTCTGCTGCCCAATTTCTTGACTTTAAGAGAGACTAATCTCATTATCCTTTTATAATAAATAAAGTGCTTAGTTGCTGGCTCTGTAAAAGTATGCAGTTAACCACAAGCTCAAAATCAAGTTGAATCTCAACAACATCAAAAGAAAAAGCTAATTAATTATGTAGTAGCACATTTTTACTACTGATACAGTTCATACCAGGGCATTACCATGACAGGAAAGTGCCAAATCTAGTATTGTTGGAATAAATGATGAGAAACATAGAAGATTACGTAAAAGATTTCTTAACCCAAGTCTTTTTTTACATTAATTTTCAATTGCAGTTACTTTGAAGATTCTTTTTTTTTTTTTAAAGATTTTATTTATTTATTTGACAGAGAGAGAGAGAGATCACAAGTAGGCAGAGAGAGAGGAGGAAGCAGGCTCCTGCTGAGCAGAGAGCCAGATGTGAGGCTCGATCCCAGGACCCTGAGATGATGACTTGAGCCGAAGGCAGAGGTTTAACCCACTGAGCCACCCAGGTGCCCCTACTTTGAAGATTCTTAAGCAATGGGAGGAACCATTGTAAAGAAAAGAATTAAAAATGAAAAAATGTTTCAACAATAGTCCATGGAACATGATGGCCTCTATTAAAACTATAATTGTATCCTCGAAATACTCCCACCAAGACATTTGGCAATTCAAACTTCCTTGTGAAATTCTCATTTATTTTCTCTTGTTTAACAAATAATGAATATGCTAAACAGAGCATATCTCTACTTCAAATTATTATGTACAATAAGAATCCTACACAGATACATACTTCTTGAAAGGATGAGATTAATAAACTAAGTATGTTCCTCCTTTGAGTCAACAGGGGTCATGATGTGTAAATATCATCTCAATTAACTGTAATAATTGTCCCCTCTTTATAGTCCAAGTTGGCCTTGAGCCAGTTACACAGAGAAGAGTATAATGAATGTAAATAGTGTTTGGTTGCCTCTCCTAATGCTTACAGTCTGTCTTTATTCAAGTCCTCCTTTGTTAGTTCATTCATTTGAGCAATATTGATTGAAGAGCCATGAAGTGCCAGGCAAGGAGATGGGCTAGTGATTAAGAGAGAGTTCCTCTGAGAATTCACAGGTCATTGAAAGAGAGATGTGTAAATAGCTAGTTGTAAATCAACTTACAAAGGGTCACAGTAGAGCTCTTAAAGGATCACAGAAGAGAGGGGACATCTAGTTGAAGTTGCCAAAGTAGACGTCAGATAGGGTTGGCCTCTGACTTCAAAACAGGAGTTGCCAAGCAGAGAAACAGGCAGAGAAAATGTGAAGCCGAGATTGAAGGTGTGGCCTTTAGGGCCAGGAGAGTTAGTATAAGTTAATCCTCAGCCAGTAACTCATAAATGGTTATTTGCTACTATGCAAATATGAATGTCCTATGGCAAAATCCAGCTTTATTACAGATATTTATTATAGCTATAACTTTATTGGTACTCCTCCCATTTCCTACAAAGTTGTACTCTCTGAACAGGAGATGCATATGAGATAACGTGACATTAGATGTAGCTCAGGATCAGAGGAAGAAGTGTAGGCTTTCCCTGGACTCCCTCTGCATAAACATCTTCTCCTCTAAAAATCTTCCATCAATCCTTAATCTCCCTCTAGCAATGGCCCTAACGCGTTTTTTCTCAGCCGAACTTCTAGAAAGTGTAGCTGACTCTCAATACTGCATCCCCTGTATCTCACTTCCCATTGACTTATCAACACAGTAATTTGGATTTCACCCTTCACTATCCCACTCAAACTGCCAGGACTAATGACATCCTATCTGTTCTATTTCTCATCTGACTTTATCTCTCAAAGGAACCTGGCACCGCTGGCCATTCCTCTTCTGTCTCAGGGTCTCTGGATCACCTACCTCTCCAACGGCACTTCAGACCTCAGAGTTGGCTCCTCATCTCCTCCCTGATTCTGACAGCCCCCTAAATCTTCTCTTCTTTGGTCCTTTTCTCCTTCATCACACTTTTCCTGAGTTACCTCATATATGGGCTTTAGTACCACCTACTTATTGGTACCCAGTCCACTCCAGAAGCCCATGCCCCCCAAAAAATTTTAATCAATTTTTTTAAGATTTTATTTATTTATTTGGCAGAGAGAGAGAGAGTGAGTGAGAGAACACAAGCAGGGGGAGTGGGAGAGGGAGAAGCAGGCTCTCCACAGGGCAGGGAGCCCAATGTGGGGCTTGATCCCAGGACCCTGAGATCATGATCTGAGCCGAAGGTAGATGCTTAACACCTGAGCCACTCAGGCACCCCAACCCATATCCAAATTTTTAACGGTCTATGGAAATCACCTGTATATTTCCAAAATCTCTCAGGTTCAAAATATCTCAAACTGAACTCATTATCCTCCATCATTTGCAGCTAAACATAGTAAGACAAAGTCTTCTCCTGCATGCAACCTTTTAAATGTTTAGAAAAAAAAGCACTCTGTGTTCACTAAGTCTTTATCACCAAGTAACTATAGTTCTGTTTATGCAGATATGAAACTTACAGTGATTCCAAGGAGGAAGAAATGATCAAACAATGAACACTGGGGGAAAAAAGGTTATTGTAAAGTCCATTACCATAATTTCAAAGAAAAATCAACTACCTTTTACCCAAGGTAACTCCTTATTATATGTACACATAAGATAGCATTTATGCAATGACATACATTTACCTTATAGTGATTCAAGCAAAAAATTAATATTAGCTTTTAAAGATAAAATATGGTCTAGTCCCACCAAGATATGTTGTTCACACATACAGAAAAATACAAACTCGATATCACCAAAATGAAAATATCTATATGCATACATTAATCATGAGTATGGAATTTCATATTTCAATTACAGTTGACCCTTGAACAATGCAGGGCTTAGGGGCACTGACCCCCTTGCATAGTTGAAAAGCCATGTATAATTTTTGACTCCCCCAAAACTTAACTACTAATAGCTCACTGTTGACGGGAAGCCTTACTGTAACATATAGTTGATTAACAACACATTTGGTATGTTATATGTATTATATACTATATTCTCACAAGTAAGCTAGAGAAAAGAAAATGTTATTAAGAAAATCATAAGAATGGGGCACCTGGGTGGCTCAGTTGGTTAAGTGGCTGACTTTAGCTCAGGTCATGATCCCAGAGTTCTGGGATCGAGCCCCACATTGGACTCTCTGATCAGCAGGGAGCCTGCTTCTCCTTCTCCCTCTGCCTGCCTCTCTGCCTACTTGTGCTCTCTCTCTGTCAAATAAATAAATAAAACCTTTAAAAAAAAATAGAAAGAAAATCATAAGAAGATGAAATACATTTACAGCACAAATCCACGTGTAAGTGGACTCACGCAGTTCAAACCCGTGTCATTCAAGGGTCAATGATACTTCAGATTTCTGATCAATATGTCCAAGGGCTAATTCCTAATGGACAATATTGAAGATAAAATATATAAAGCTAAATATTGCCCGAACTAACCACCTCTAAATGCTTTTTTAAACATTAACTCCTCATCAATAAAACAAACACATATATCTACATGCTATACACAAATAGAGCCTTACTACAATATTACATATAAAACCTACACAAAATATATGCTCTTTAAAAGGATGAAATTAAAAATTAGAAATTCTAGTTGCTTCCCATGACTCAATGGATCATACAACCCCAGCCGACATTCTTCTTTGCAGACCACTGGTATGAGCAAGCCTTATGTCCCACACATCCCCCCAACATTTTCAGCTGCACACATTTCTCAAATCTGCCATGTGCTTACGTAGTCTTAGTTCTTATTACCAAAGATAGCTTAACTCACCGTCCCTCCGAAATCCATCAACATGGCTGGCCCCAGCGAAACATTACTTAAACCTCTCACATTCCTTCTTTCCCAAAGGCTATTTTCCACAACTAATTTAAGAGCTGACTTTTTTTTTTTAAACTCAGAATTTCAGTAGCTAAAAGAAGAACTTAACGATGATATAAAAGTGAATGGCAATGCTATTTTCTCTCTGAAACACCTTAGAATAATGTGACCATTGCCTCCCATTAGAACCCTCCGCCTTCGGAGGTTTTCTTCTATTTACTGTGTACTTTGGCTTTGCAAGAGCAGCTGATTAAATGGAAAGCTGATCCGAAAAGATGAAACTTAGAGAAAAAGGGGCGGACAACTTCTATAGTAAAAATATCAAACCCCGATCAACCCGATGTAAAACAAGCAAACGAACTTGAAAATAAATCAAAACAAATAAAATTACAATAGATGTCCTATTTAAATTAATTCAGGCCACATTTTACCAATTAAAGAATGACCAGTTGGCGGCCACAAGATTGACACGCTTGTGGCCTCATCAGCACGTATATTACTTTGTGATTCTCAAAAACTGCCAAATAAAGCCTACATTCATAAAGTCCGTTGGCATCTAATATCCAGAACTTTTAAATTACAAGTAGCATTCAGCCCTTTTTTCCCTAAATACCACTACATGAGCATAACAGCACTACAGGCGACAGGGAGCATCTTGTGTAAAAAGAAGCATTTCCTGTCTTTACCTTAATGTGAAGTGGTTTGGTTGCTAATTCTTATTTTTAATTCCCTTTCTTCACTAAAAACAGAAAGGGTATTTTTTTTTTCTGTGACAACGAATATTTATCAACAGTATGAGGAAGAAATCTTTTCAAAATGACTTTGATCTATTCCTCTGACTGGGTAGTCAAAAAACATTTGTTACACCTGGACCGTTCTTCTACTCATATGACAGTTTGCTTTAAAGAACTGATGGCCTTAACATCTATTAATTTTTTTGAAAATTAGACAAATACGAAATATCTACTCAGTGTTTCTAGTAAACTAATTTAGTATAGCAGGCGATTTCAAATGATAACCTAGTTTATTAAAATTAAGATTAAAAACTTAGTAATGTTTTTAGATGGCAATAACTCAAAGCAATTAACTTTCTCTTTAAATATGAAGAAAATAATTCAGGTAGGGGTGATGAAAACACAGATATGTTGACTAAAATGTGTCCCCTGTAAGATTTTCTTGCAGGGTATAATAAATTTGATTTTTGCCAGCAATCTCGATTTAGTAAACAAGCTTCTCCTCTATACCTCGGAACTTTATTCTCAGTCTGGTTGCCTTCCTGATTACTAAGTCTTTCTAAATTAGAGCAAGCAATTTCTCTTTGTTTTACCTAATATTTGAAAATGGCAAAAAAAATCCCCTGGGTCACTGAAAATTATCCTTTCATTCCAGCCGCCTGTTTCAAGTCAGTCAAAACATTCCAGACTTCAAAAGGAGGCTCTGCCTTCTTAGGCCATTTTGGTGTCCCTCTATGGTTGGCCTAGGAGGGATCGGTTATTTGGATAAATTAATTTCTGGAGCCTGCTGGCCTTCTAGAAGACCTCAATGTCTGACTGCAAATTAGTTCTACTGAACATGAAGAAATCCCTGGACAGGCTAGAAGAAATAAATGGTGATAAAATCTAATACTACAATGGTTGTAATGTGATTTTATTCTGCTATGTAGCTTGTAAGCACAGTTAATGTTGAATTAAATATTTTAATTTTTTTTTTTTTTTTACAAAGGGCCATGAAAGCAGAAAATCAGATCAGTATCCAAGTCACAGTGAAAAAGGCTAAAAGCCAACTTTAAAATAAAACTTTGAGCAGGAATCTTTTCTGAGAACAAACAGAAATGTCCCAGTTTTCCACAAAATCAACTATATATTTACATTACAAATACAAACCCCAAAGCCGGCCACCCCCTCCTCTGAGACAGGAAGTCACGCAGTTGAATTATGCTTTAGCCGGGGCGGTGAATAAACTGTCAGACAGCCCCCGAGTACGCCTTGTACAAGTGCCTAAGGAGAGCTTATCCTGAAGGAAGAGAAGTCTCTGAGCCAAGACTAACAAACAGGGCCCCTCGAGCGGAACAATGGTCCAGAAAACTCAGCAAAAAAGAAAATAAACTTCATTGGCAGTTTGTTTTCAACTGTTAAGAGCTTAGCTACAACTCTATCAAGATTTTTAAGAAGGTAAGAAATTTCACACGTAAGGCATTCTCACAGCTGCCTGAGAGTTTATAGTGCAAATGTATCATCTCGGCTTGCCTTGTCTAATCCACTTTAGGAGATACTTGTATCTTTTCTTTCCAAAGTAAACAGAACCACACCTCTGAGAAAGAGATGAAGAACACTTCCTCTCCCCACCTCCACACCCCCTGGGGGCCAGAGTTCAGCTTGCGTGAGCTGAATGGAGCTCCCAGTCAATTTGTGCTAATTCTATCAAAGAGGTAAATGAGGATTAGAAATCAAGGCTGAAGCCCGGGAACACTTTTTTTCCATCCAAAAGTATGTGCACATAAAATAAATGAACCTAAAGCACAGTATCAAGAAAATTTTTTTTAAAAATGTATTAAAAATGCATGTCCTTCTAAAACTTACATAAGCAATTGCAGTAAATGGTCTTTGTAGTTAGTTGCAAATATATTCTGGTTTCCAAGATTCCATGAATCTCAACATGTCATTAAATTTGCAAAAGTTTTAAAAAAATACTTATCACAAGATGGGACATAGATTAACTTTCGCCTAATCCTATAGTTGGATCCCTCTTTAAAAAAAAAAAAAATCTTTCTTTTCTAACACAAATTATGCCAGCATTACTAGGAGCTGAATCAAAGAGAATATATACAGTATAATTAATAATAGATGGAAACAACATTAACAAATAATGAGAAAAAATATAAGAAAATGGCTAAAACTGATGCTTTCAGTATATCCAAAGTTGTGCTTAGTATCACGCTCACATTTCAGTAACATGGAATTAAGGCTAATAAGATGATCATATTTATGATTTTTATTCTAATTTAACTGAAAATACTCACAGACTAATTAATTTTGCAAAATTCAGAACCATGGAAAGTCATTCATTCAAATAAACAAGAGAAATTTAAAGACTTCATGGTAAAATGAAGATTCATCTAGAGATTCCCTATAGAGACTTGTAAAAGTAGGATGCAGGAAAAGCAGGCATCTATTACCTGGAGAAATAATTGCAGAATTCCTGGATTTCTGTAAAATTTCTGATGGGGGAAATATGGTCTCAACATATTTTTTTAAATGATCAAAATCTAAACATAACTTATTTTTCTCCCTAAGTGCAAAAAAAGTTAGATAAATATTTTCAAAGATTATTACTTATTCAACAAATAATTAGCTACATTTCCCATTTTAAGATCAAATTTTTAACTACTGATCTGAACTTTTGTTAAAGGAGAGAATAAGAGAAAACGGGAAAGGAAAAAAAAAAAAGGAACACATTATTACCTTGAATGAATGTATAACAAGTTAAAGCTTATATTACTTAACCATGGGTCACTAAGTAATTTTGTTAGGTATTATAAAGAAATAAGAGGTTTGATTACTATATTTTGGGGCTCACAGAGGGCTTGGAAAAATGGAAGAAATAGAAGTATTTCTAATCTGTATGTGCTTTGTGTGAACCTTTCTGGGAAAATATAGCAAGTTTTCTTCAAAATTATATGCTAACCCCAAAGGAACACAGAGAGCATTATGCATTTTGCTTCCTTGAATATGGAAAAACCACCTTGATCCTTACAGCCTTGCTTCCTCTCTTTCATTAAGCACTAAGTAATAAATCATGGATTCACTAAATCTCAGCAGTGGAAGGGATTTTAGAGGTAATCCAATTCCACGTTATTTCCATGCAGGAGTCTACTACAGACTATCACCAAGTACTAATGAGCTAAAGCTAGTGGGTAAAGTGCTTAAAACACCCCCTCCTCTGTAGTAAAGGCCTAATAAATGTTATTTATTCATAGTTGTGATATTCAGGCACCGATCATCTCCAAGGAAGCTGATACCGCCAAGAAGATCAGCCCATTTCATCTTTCCCTGTAACTTGAAGTATTTAAGAATGATTCCTGGTATAATGACTTAAAAATATACAAAGTATGGAGAATTTAGCTATCGATGCAAACAACTTTTTTGGCAACAATATAAAGGGACTCTTGGAACAATAATTTGATCAATTTAATATGCAATATTTTTTTTCATTTTTTAGCAAAACATATTTATCATCTTAGAAGTTTTCATTAAATTATAGGATTACAAACTTTACTTTTATAAACGTCTTGTATATTATTCTATCTTTTCTCACTCTTTAAGGTTGGTGAGAGCATCACAAGATTGTAGGGCCTGGTCTTCCAAAGTAGTATCAAAACCTACTCAACTCTTATGGGCACTATAGGTAAAAGCCACTAACTTCAGTCACAATTCCAGTCACCTTTGTCCAAGAAGGTAATGCAACTTTCTTAATGCTCCAAGTACTGAGAAGTTCACAGTACAATCTCAAAGCACACTTGTGTGAATTAGTGTAGTTATTTCTCTTGTGGCCATTGTTGATGGTTCTATGAGTTATTGTCCTCATTCAATATTACAAATGGATCACACAGTTCATTTGAAAATATCTGTGGGCAGGGGTGCCTGGGTGGCTCAGTGGGTTAAAGCCTCTGCCTGTGGCTCGGGTCAAGATCCCAGGGTTCTGGGATCGAGCCCCGCATCGGGATCTCTGCTTGGCAGGGAGCCTGCCTCCCCCTCTCTCTGTGCCTGCCTTTCTGCCTACTTGTGATTTCTGTCAAATAAATAAGTAAAATCTTAAAAAAAAAAAAAAAATCTGTGGGCAGTAGTGTTTTAAGATGGCAGCCTGATTCACCATTTAAATTTAAAATGTAAGTAAGAGTTTTATCGATTTTGACAGAAATCAGTCATCGTATTTAAAAAATTATCCTTGGGCAAATGGAAAGATAAGCATTTTTTTAAAAGACAACATAAAATGCTAATTGATTAAGTTAAAATATAGATCTGATTTTGTTAATCCATAGTAAACGGTTAAGTATATATGTTTCCCAAATAATTTGAAATCTTAAATAAGTCATCCTAATGACTAAAGGGAACGTTTTAACAAATGAATGTTAATAAAAGTCAGCTTTGTGGATGAAATTATTTTAACTTGTTTGGGCTCCATTTCACCACCAGTAGTTTCCTATTTTGAGAAAACAAGTGGTTAAACGCAGGCATGCTTAACCAATTATAAACATTTTTCAGGGGACATAATTTCACACACCCAAACAGAAGAAGTTTTTGGACCCATTTGTAAAGTTTACGCTCCCAACCCACCAGATGAAGCCAGACAAATGTATGTTTTTTAAATGTTTAACAGAAACCTGGAATATAAAAATTACCAATATGAGCACTGACAGTAAAAGAAATAAACGTGTATTTGGCCATTGTTCCTTACGCTGAGAAAATCTACTTCTTTTCGTAAATGGAAACTACAGACGAACTTTTAAATAATGGATTGTTTGAATAATAAATAGCATATTCTTTCTGGACACTACTTTTAGATTATAAAAAGCCAAGGATTTATTTTTATCCTTGTAAAACATGACTGCTGTTAAGATTAATAGCTGGCTACACAAAGCATAAAATTTCATTCTTGAACAACACCCAAATACTTTGAAAGAAATACAAAAGCCTCGATAAAGGACAAAATCATCATGTACTATATACCTTTCCAAATGATTTCTGATATAATAAAATGATTATAGAATTTCTAGACATCAAATTATCTTAAATTCTGGGATCCCTAAAAGAAGTATTAGTTTAGATATGATTTAAGTAAAAGCAAGAACTAGTGAATGCACAATCATCCATTTCAACATTTGCACAGCCCAATAATAATTATCCCTTGCATCTCCTTGTCTTATGCACATCAATTCAAAATAAAAAAGAATTAATGAAATAAAATCAGGAATTTAAACTTTCCCATTTTTGTTTCCCTTTCAAAGAGAAGGGAAATTGTTGAAAAGGGACATAGAAATTTGTTTTTGAATACCACCTAGAAGAAGTAACATGCTTTGGCTGTTTTTTAAGATGTGCTTTTGGTAAGCACAGGTGTATATATTTTGCTATCTTGCTTAATAAAGGCATTCATAGTCTCCTTTTGATCCTTACACCAATTCTGAGATTCACAGGCCTGAACTATTATAACTGTTTTAAGAGATAAAGACACTGGCTGGGAGATGATCAGAGATTTGCACACACCCAGAGGGGTCATTGAGTCAGGACGCAAGACTTCTGAGGCTTGCTAAGCCCATGCTCACTCCTGTATCCTCACGGCTATCTCCTGACTTAAACTGGGAAGAGTACAGGCTCAGTTATTGCTGTATCATTGTGAGATAGCTGTATATATGTTCATAGAGTCACGTGAGTCAAAATTCTAAAAATAAGAGAATGTTAGTCTGATTTATGTTAAGTTTGAATTTGGGAGCCCTCTTACAGAGATCTCAAGAATTCCCTTGAAATATAAACATTAATTGATCTAGTTTAACCTAGCAGAACACTTTGGAAAATTTCCTAAGTGAATAAGGTTTATTTACAAAAGCACATGAAATATTTGGTATATGATTGTCAGCCTCTTTTGCCCAACTGGTTTTCTATATTCATATACATAGGTAAAACTGTAGTGTCATTTTATAATCCTGTTTCCATAAAAGGACACACAATAAGAATTAGCTTCATCCTTTGCTTAAATTATCAGAAATTTCCATTAATGGAGGTCCAGTTGAAGACATTTCACAGCAGTCGTGTTTGTTTTCAGTGTCCCTCTACCTTCATGAAACCTGAGAGAGCAAGAAAGGCTCTGAGCTTGATTCTGGTCTGTTTCCAAAGGTGCTTGGTTCCCCGGAGATGTGTGGAGTAAAAGCTGCCCAACCAGCAATTGGAAAGATTTCTCCCTGTTTACAGCATCTTCACTCTAGGCAATTGTACTTATTCATTCATTCATTGAGTCAACCAAAACATCGTTTGCCTCTACAATGTACAAAACAGAGGGCTGATTGTCAAAGAGGCAGGTGACTGACTATTCCTCTCCAGGGTTCTCTGCCCTCTGATAGATCACTATCAAGAAGGCAAGCAGAGGGACGCCTGGGTGGCTCAGCTGGTTAAGCAGCTGCCTTCGGCTCAGGTCATGATCCCAGCGTCCTGGGATCGAGTCCCACATCGGGCTCCTTGTTCTGTGGGGAGCCTGCTTCTCCCTCTGCCTCTGCCTGCCACTCTGTCTGCCTGTGCTCTCTCTCTCTCTCTCTTTAAAAAAAAAAAAAAAGGCAAGCAGATTTGTGAGTATGAGTTGACAATATAACACAGTATAAAATATACCCTAATTAGCAGTTCAAAGCATTTATTGTATCAAGAAGAAAAAGTTCTGTTTGTTTAATGGGGGGGACAGATAAAGATAAATAAATTGACATCCGAAGGTACTCAGCTGGCAAAAGGGAAAAAAATAAAAACACCCTGTGATTGATTCTACATGAAACGCAATCAGAAAAACACGTTATATTAGCTATATTTATACAATTATATGTATTTATGTAACTATATTATCTGTAACTAATATAACATTTATTTATATAATTATATAAATTATCAAGCTTCACTTTTATTCACAAATATGGAGTAAAGATCATTTTAACGCAAAAATAAGTGAATGGGATCACTGTATTAGTCATCTATTGCAGCATAACAAATTACCCCAATACTTAGCCTCTTAAAATAACACACATTTGTCATCTCACACAATTTCTGAGAGTCAGAAATCTGGGAGCAGGTTATCTAAGTATCAGGGGATACTGAGATATCTGGATCTTGGGGGCTGTTGTGAGGATACACCAAGGTTGTCTGTTGGGGCTCTGTCACCTATAGGCTGGACTCCAGCTGGTGAACCTACTTCCAAGAAGGCGCCATCACATGGAGGGAAAAGAAGGAGGTTTTCGTTCTTGGCCACATGGTCCTGTCCATGAGACTCCCTGAGCATCCTCACCACATGGCAACTGGCTTTCCCTACCGTGAGTGATTCAAGGGAAAGTAAGGAGGAAGCCAGAGTGACTTTTATGACCTAATATCCATGGTGGCATACCATTTCTGCTCGTGTTTCCGCTTATTAGAAGTGAGTCACTAAGTCCAGACCCTACCCAAGAGAAGGGGTCAACTCAAGGGGTTCATCATCAAAAGGCTTCATATCTTAAAGGGAGGAGTATCAATGAATTTGTATACTTATGTTAAAATCACTATAAACACATTCAGGAATGGGATACAAGATGCGGAAGTGCTTCTTTATTGTTCTTCCCAGCATCTTTTAAAAATAATGATAGGGGGCGCCTGGGTGGCTCAGTGGGTTAAAGCCTCTGCCTTCAGCTCAGGTCATGATCCCAGAGTCCTGGGATGGAGGCCCGCATTGGGCTCTCCGCTCAGCAGGGAGCCTGCTTCCTCCTCTCTCTCTGCCTGCCTCTCCGCCTACTTAAGATCTGTGTCTGTTTATCTACTTAAGATCTGTGTCTCTCAAGTAAATAAACAACATCTTTAAAAAAATAAAATAAAAATAAAATAAAAAATAAAAATAATGATAGGAACATTTGCATATGATATTACATATAAAATAAAATTATACATATACAGCAATATGGGCAGCAAAAATCCCTTATCACATTATAAGTGCCAGAATAAAGATGTATTACGGGCTCCACAAACAATAGTATTCATTGACTGAGGGATGAAGAAAGTTGCAAAAGAAAAAAAAAACAGGAGGCCTTAGAAATGGGAAGACGCATCACATTACGGTTCAAACCTGGGATTTGAACTATATAGAATGGGGTCATCAAACAGAGCACTTGGTGGGGTCGCAGAAAGTGATGGGTCCTTTTGCCTATCTCTTGGCGACCAGCACACGTATTTATTCTGTGATGTCTAAACTTTACTAACTTCGATTACCCAGTACATTTTGAACACTAATAGAATCATTCTTTGTTAGAACCGAAAGAGATCCCCTCAATCCTTCATTTTATAAATGAGAACAAGGAGACCAGTGGGAGGAAAAAGTCACGTCCAAGATGACAGAGCTAGCTTGAGAGGGACAAAATGAGAAACCTTGAAAGGGGGTAGAGGTACAAGTGCAGCCTCACCTGCATGTGCCAACAGGTGAGCAAAAGAGGGGGCCTCAGTCTCTCTTCGGGCATTAACCGCAGCCTGTGGCTCGGTTCCCTATCTCCCAGACTTTGATGCCACAGCTGTAGACTGGAGGCCTTCTTGCCCTCAAAGTCCAAAATACTTACTCTCTGGTCTTTTACTTTCTCTAAATGAGAACGTTTATTATATTATTGCTATATTGGAAGGGCTTTCTTATTCCAGCCCACACTTTGGGTGGTGTTTACAAGAGATATAAACCAGGAGGTTTTCTTTGTCTCTGTTAAGGATTTAAGCTGCCTTTCCTACTTCCAAAAAAAAAAAAAAAAAAAGTCCCAGAGTCTGTGCTTTTTACTCAGAAAGAGAGACGCACATAGCATCATTGCTAACAGTCATATACATCCGGATCTGATCCCGAATTATTAAGAGTGCAGAGAGACAGACCAGAGACAGGGAGTCTGAATGGTCAAAACTCCTCTCTCCTTTCTTTCCAGCATCAGCCACAAGCAATTTTCATCGCTGTCACACTCCATCTGTTTGGTGCATATGGACCAAGTGAGCTATACCAGGACATGAGCTGCCAGCCAACTCAGATAAACAAACATTTACTGAGTGCATGTAAAGGGCCTGACCTTGTGTTTGGCCCTAGAAATATAAACAAGTCACTGTCCTGGCTCTGGAGCAATTTTCCTGTCTAGGTTTTATTCTTCACCTAAAATACCCAGCTGGTAATAAAACCTGGTGCCCAATTTGAACTCCAACAGCCAGTCTCTTCCAAACGCTCAGATCACATTCCAACCTGGGTTCTTTAATGTGCCTGCACCAGGCTTCCCCGTGCAAAGGGGAAAATGTGCCTAATTCCTTCCAGCATGAATCTGACATCCTGAGTCATCACTCATCTTAACCCTGTGGATGTGTGTCCATTAAAATTAAGAGGTAGTACCTCATCCTCCCCAATCAAATCCATTTTAATTAAATAACAACTCAAGTTTTTTAAGTGCTTACCCTACATCTGCCCGACATGTCAGTTACAACAGAAAACACTGACATAGCATTGTCATGGAAACACTCTCATCCAATCTTCACACCAACCCGTGGTGTCAGTTACAACTTTCATCAACACTTAGAGACCAGGAAAATGGCCTGTGGCAAGGACACAGAAATGCCCAGTGTCATGCAGCACGTGAGAACCACAGCTCAAACCGGAACCCCAGGAGTCAGACTCCAGAAACTGATCTTAGTCACTAGATGTCTTTCATACATTATTTTGAACCACACAGCCATGCAAAGAAGGTATTACTATCCCCACTTTACAAATGAGGAAGCACTGGGGCTGAGAGAGGGCTAAAAACTTGCCCAAGGATGGAGAAAAGACAGAAGCAGACATATTTGACTCCAAATGTCCTGTGCTTTGGGGAAAGATGCCCCACAGGGCTTGGCACAGGTGACTGTATATATCGTTTTACAGTTTACACAGTGCCTTGGCACATGCAAGCTTATTTCTTCATCACAGATACCCAGCAATATAGATTTTATTATCTCTATTACAAAAACAAAATTGAAGCTAAGAAGGATTGAAATAACTTTCCCAAGGCCCCATATTTGAGCTGTGATGCAAAACCAGGTATTCTGAGTCCGTGTCAGGGTTTCCTGGCTTAACTTAGAAGTTGGTATCTATTTGCTGTGCGCCCATCCCGACCAGTTCTGCCCCAGCTCTGTGCTCCACGACTGAAAAGGCTAAACATCACTGTTCTCAAACGGGTCAGGAAGAGAAGAAAAACGAGGATATTAGGGATGCAGCTTATAGCTCATAGTTGTAAAAGGAACCTTAAGTCATCAGGAAAGAATTATTTGTTATTAGATATTTCCATCAAGGGACGCCTGGGTGGCTCAGTGGGTTAGGCCTCTGCCTTCAGCTCGGGTCATGATCTCAGGGTCCTAGGGTCAGGCCCCATGTAGGGCTCTCTGTTCAGTGGGGAATCTGCTTCCCCCTCTCTCTCTTTGCCTGCCTCTCTGCCTACTTGTGATCTCTCTCTCTGTCAAATAAATAAATAAATAATCTTAAAAAAAAAAGATATTTCCATCAAAATGATCAGAATGTAAGTGACGGCACATCAGGGCTCTTTCTTCCCAACTATAAATGTTGAGGTAGAACTAGACCTATAGTTTCAAACTGGTGCCTGCCTGACGAATCTTCATGAAGGGTCAGAGAGGTACGTGTTGGGTGGTCTACCATGCCCCCTAATCTGGGAATCTCCATGTTTCTGCTGCAGCCCCCTGCTCTACCTGCCACAGAATCAAAACCCCGACAGTACCCATCAGAGCCTCCCTTTCTGCATGGTGGATGGCCCAGTAAACCAGAGAATGTACAAGGGGAGCAGACAAAGCCAGCCCATAAAAAGAGACAGGACTGAAGAAAATGTGCAGAGAAAAACAGAAAGAAAACTGCCTAGATTTCCTAGTTCCTTCCTTTCTTTCAGATTTCCCTTTTGTTTGTTTAAGCCAGCTCGTGGTGATTGTCCCACTTTAGACCAAATAAACCAGAGTTATTCAGACATTCGAGGCGAGATGGGTAGGCAAAGATAAGGTTTTTATTTTAGGTCTCACATATTTACTGGACTTAATTATGTGTTGAGTTGTATCCCATCCCACACCCCAAAAAAGTCTGTTCAAGTCCTAATTCCCAGTGTCTGTGAATGTGACCTTATTTGGAAATAGGGTCTTTGCAAATATCAAGTTAAGATGAAGTCATTAGGTTGGGCTCTAACCCAATATAACTATTGTCCTTATAAAAAGAGAAGAAGAGACACAGATATAAATGGGGGAATGCCATGTGCCATGTGGCAGAGGTCAAAATGCTGCAGCTACGAGCCAAGGAATGACAAGGATTGTTAGCAAACCGCCAGAAGCTCTGGAGAAGCAAGGAAGAAGTCTTTTCTAGGTTTTTGCAGGAGCCCTGCCAGCACCTTCATTTTGTACATCTAGCCTCAGAAGTATAAGATGATATATTTCTGTTGTTTTATGCCCCCTACTTTATGGTAATTTGTTACAGCAACCTGAAGAAACAGATAACAAATATGCTTAAAGAAGAAAAAAGAAAAGAAAAGAAACTGAAAACCAGTGAATTCTATATTTTTAAATTTAAGTTACTTAAAAATTTCATGGATATAAAACCTCTCATTCATGGTGAAGCTACTTAAGTGAAATCCTGATTTAATTTATAATTTCCCAGTTAATTCGGCTTACACATATGTATTGGATAACTACTTTTAGTAACTTCTGCTCAACAGTGTGCCTCTCTCTTAATAAAATAAATATTTCATTTTTCCATTTTGGTTAAAAGTCACTTTTCATTTTGAGAATCTTCAAGTATAGGAATAAAGTCTGTACATATTGTTATTTAATGGTTTTCTTGCAAAATCCAGCATCTCAGCAAAAGCTGGAGTTAGCATTTCACATTTACTATGATTTAAGGCATAAGAGGTACATTTAAGAGAATACAATGGAGCATTAATATACTGTTATTCCTAAAAGCTTTAGAATATCATCGTTTGAAATTTTTGTAATATAAGCGAGTTAACAATCTAGTATTTATAATAAAATTTTTCTCTAGAAGAGTCTCAGGAGACCTGATTCCCCCCACAGCTGACAACACCATGAGCAAATATAGGTAGTGTTAGTGCTTATAATTGGCACTGGTATGATAGTTGCATTTTTAAAATTTTATTGTAAACTTGCAGGTGGCCAGATAATTTGTCATCCATGACCACATTCTCCTAGAGATATTTCCAATAAAAGTGCATTAGAGTTATATTGCACTTTTCAGTTTTCAAAGAACTTTAAAATACATGATTCCACTTACTTACAACATTCCAATTTTAAATAAAAGAAGGCAAAAATTATCATCTCTGTTTTACTGCTGAAGGGACAGATGCTAGGAAATCTACCCCAGGTCCATACAACCAGTAACAGTTAAAACCAGGTCTTCTGACTCTGAATCTAAAACGTGGTTTTCAAGATACCAGGCTGTCTAATTCGGATACAAGGGTCAGGTGATTACATAGTGGGTTTTTAACTGCTGGCCTCACAGCTTCATAAGAAAAACAATGATATATTTTCTTGACTCACTTTTTTCCCCCAAAGAGCTAGCAGATGCTTTTTTTTTTTTTTTATCTTGACATGATCTCCTTCCAGAAATCCTCATATGCTAAAGAAATTGAAAGACACAGCCATTGTTTGGCTCTTTGATGTTTGTGTGTGCTCTAAGATGTTTACCTCAGAGAGGGCCAGTCTTGGTTCTACTGAGGGAGAGTGGAGCTGTGTTCCCCGAATGGGTCCTCCGCAAGAGGTGGGGGAGGAGTGGCCAGCATTATGATGGGCCTCCTCCTCCTCTCCTTTCCATCCTCATGAGGCAAACTAAAGGGTGGACAAAACTTACAAAATCACATGAGCTACTTCTTTCTAGATGTGGAAAGCACATACACAGAACATTCCAGAATAAGAAAGGTGGAACTTAAAATGTAACATTTTTGTCCAGTGCCGTGTCTACTTAGGATCAAAATGAGAAGTTCCTGAACCTCTGCCGGTAGTACCTTGTCACATGACAAGGGAAGTTCCTGAACCTCTGCCTGTAGTCCCTTGTCACATGACAGATTCATTTCCAAAGTACCTCGAGGGTCAAGAGGCTAAATTATAGGAATATTATACTCTTCGATGCTCAGCTCATCATTTTCTCTCCCTCAAAGAATCACGGGCCACCTCAGAACTTAGCTTTGAATCTCACATTGCATGGCAGCACCAAGAAGAAGAGCATTCCCTCTTCACTGCCCACTGAAGACCTTGGGATTTCTTTTCAGCCTCTTACACACAGAGACCCTCTGGGCTCACAGCTGTCAAGAAGCTAAAAGAGGCGGCCCTCTCATTAGCCTCCTGCCCAGCCCAGATGTCCAGGCTTCAAAGAAGGGATGTAGAGGCTCCACTGTCTCTTCTCCCACCTAGTCACATATCTTTTTATCTAGGGAGTAGAGAAAGAACCATTGAGATGTGAGAAAGAATTATTGTTTGCAAAGGCAATAGAGATTCGGAATTTTACGCTGATGACTACACATGGTGAGCCTTACATATACGTTTTAAAAACTGGTGTGTGAAACCTCTCGAGAAGTTTTTCTTTAAAAAAATACCATTTCTCTGCTGAGGGAACTAAATAAAGCTCCTACTCCTATCAGAAATATGCTGAGGGAAACAAGTATGAAGTCTTATCAGAAGAGGCTCAATCTAGAATGGGCCATTAGCAGAGGTAATTCTGTGAGCAAAGGTCTGTAGAGGAGAAGAAAGTATGCTACAAAAGTAAAGCTATAAAGGACACTACGTTAAATGAGAGCTCTCTCTCCTCATATTATAGATGCAGAAATTGAGGTTCCCAGAGAAATGCATAGAATATACTTAATATTGTATAAAAAGAATATTTTATATGAAATACTACTCAGCAAAAAAAAAAATTCTAGTACATGCAACGACACTCACTACTCTTCAGAAGCCTAATGCTAAATGAAAGAAGGCAGAAACAAAAGTAAACATGCTGGAGGACTCAATGTATATGAACTTTTGGAACAAGCAAAACTGATCAAAGGTGAAAACCATTGGAAGGGTGGTTGTCTTGGATGGGGGATGGGTACTAGGAAGTATCAAGTGAGAAAATTTTGGGTGACAACTTTCTGGGCAGATGGAAATGTTCTAATTTGTAGTAGGATATGGATTATGTGGGTATTTTCATTCATCAAAACTGTACAGTTAAGATTTGAGCCTTTCAGTGTACGTAAATTTTATCTTAAGAAAAAAAAAACTATAAAAGAATAGCGGTGTCTCAGTGGTGGCATGGCCGTGAATGAAAGAAGATGAAATGAGAACGGCTGCATGTTGATAATGTTGACACGGGTATGGTGGGGGTACAATGTGTTCTTGTGGTTGCTCTGGAGATTGTTGAAACTTGTTCTACAAAGACTTTGAAAGGTGAACAAGCCAATAAAGGGGAAGTTCAGTTCATGTTCGAGAGTGTAAGCTCATCTTGATACTGTTCCTGTTCTGCTTTTGATCCCTTTCCTTTCCTGAGTTACATGAATGTTTTCAGCTATGTTCGAGGTCCTCTTCCCATCTGGAGTCTGTTCCCCACTGTAGAGAGCACAGTGGAGTCTCTCATGTCAAGCAGTAATGCAAGCAGTTAAGATACTGCGGTTAGGAGATCTCGCCAGGATCAGCATCAGCTAGCTGACACCCCAGAACTGATAACCAGCAACCAGAGGAGGACTCCAGGGGCCCAAGACCGATTCAAAAGGGGGTAATTTCTGTAGCAAACTGTCAGACTCTTCAGACCGGACCCCTCTATGTCTGATCGCTTGAAACAGGCAGCTGCCACAGAAGGCTCTGTCCGACGATCTCCGAATAGAACTGAGATTCACTGCTTGAACATCAGAAGAACTGAGGGCCACGAGCTGACCTGGACCAGATTGAGGCCTTATCTCAACCAGGCACCCACAGCCTGACTTCGGTTTGGTTCCCTCACGTCCTGCATCCTCTGTTATCTTGTTTGCTGTGTGGCTTATCTTCTGTCCTGCTCTGTATTCCGTGTAAGATGTCAAGGTGAATCACATGGTGAGACACATGATCATTGAGTGTGGGATCCTGAACCTGCTTTATAATTGTGATTAACTTGGCTTTATGACCGAATAAAGCTGACATTGTGGAAAGACACAACTCTGGTGTGTGCACCTCTGTAGCCTGCCCAGGACGGCCACCCTCCTGAGAAAATGGGGGAGCTTAAGAGTGAGAGAAAGTGAGCCTGGACAGGAGCCCACTCCAAGCCTCTGTACAGGGTCTTTGAAAAGACTGAAGCCATGGGCAGGAGCCAAATTGCTAGGAAACGCTTCTCCAGTGCCATGTGGCTTGCCCTTGAGAAACATCCCACCTGGTTTGCTACCCCCATGCTAACGAGATAGCTTTCAAGAGCAAAACTGTTTCGCTCTAATATAGCAAAAAGGAAGAAACCTCAAAAAGATATGTAATAAGATTGCCCTGTAAGCACAACTGTTATGATATGCAAAAAAACCACTTTATTTATTATTTTTAATTAAAGAGAGAATGTGTGTGAATGGGCAGAGAGGGAAGGGGCAGTAGTAAAGGGACTCTCCACCCTGAGCTTGAAGTCCATGACAGGGCTCATCTCAGGACCCAAAGATCATGACCTGAGCAGAAATTGAGAGTCCAACATTTAACTGACTGAGCCACCCAGGTGCCCCCTGCAAAAAACATCTTTAATCATTATATTCTTTTTTTTTTTTTTTAGATTTTATTTATTTATTTATTTGTCAGAAAGAGAGGAGCGAGAGCAAGCACAGGCAGACAGAGTGGCAGGCACAGGCAGAGAGAGAAGCAGGCTCCCTGCCAAGCAAGGAGCCCGATGTGGGACTCGATCCCAGGACTCTGGGATCATGACCTGAGCTGAAGGCAGCTGCTTAACCAACTGAGCCACCCAGGCATCCCTAATCATTATATTCTTTACCTATTCTTTTAATTTTAGTCCCAGATCTTAATTCTTAAATTAGAATTGGCATAATTTAAGATATTAAAAGAAATACTATCAGCATTTATTTGCAGATACTGTTAAATTTCCTAGTGAGTTTCCACCATATCCATTTACATCAACCTAAAGAGAAAAGTTACACGAAAGAGGGCAATAAGTAGGAAGTTATTAGCAAGTTAAATTTTTCATTAATTTCATAGGCACTACAAAAATATTTTAACATAATAATAAAAGCAAATGCACAAGGCACATTACAAGAATTTAAAAGAACAAACAAACAAATTAAATGGGTTAAAGGTCCTCTGCCTGTTTAGGCTAAAAGCTACACCTTATGGAATGATCTCGAAGTGTTCATGTGAATTACCTCACAAGATGACTGAGGAGATCTAGAAAAATACAGCCTGTAATTGCATACAGTGTGACTACAAAAGTACTCGGATGGCACTTGACCCTTTGTTATTAAAATCCTTATCCATTAGCCATTACTGCTTATTGTATAACACCAACAGGTCTTGTAAAACACACATTTACAGGAACCACAACTGCATTACTAAAGATCACACTTCAGGTTTGTAATAATTCTACCGTGGACAGAGCTGAGCTATGAAACCACAGGTCTACAAGCATCATATCTGATCAGAGAACCTAAAAGACAAAGTCACGAATGCCACCCCAAACATTGCTATGGACATTTTCTATAACAACTTTAACTTCCTGACGTGTGCTCTTTAAAAATTAATATCCATTGCCTTATTCATTACCTCAAAACTTATTTATAAGGTTACCTCTAGTTGGGAATATTTGTTGATGAGCCAAAGGAAGCTTGCTTTCTTCCTGATATGAACCTAAGGAAAATTTCTGAATCCTTTTTCTTCTGCTCACAGGATAAACAAAAAAAATAAAATCGAAGAGACCCAAAGTTCTCCTTAACTTAAAGCGCATTCAAGAGTTTATCAAACTGGGAAATTAACAATGAACACACACTTAAAGGACACACACACGTATTCATAAAACAAATACACACAAGGCAATCCAAAACTTGGACATTAATTTCAAGTTTTATGAGACAAATGTATGTTTTCCCAGAGGTAAGGAAAAATGTAAGCCTTAAAACTACATTATTCATATTGGTGTAATTAAGTCATACTAAAGGTTGGCATTTTTCTTCCAGAACTCTACTTTTGATTACTGGTATCTCTAAGACAGATAATAAATTAGGTTAAGCTGATTAAGTAGTGTACTACTTAATTCGTAACTTCTAAAATCATTAAAAATGGGTACAGAGCTTTTGAGGAATTTCCAGACACTCAGGTTACAACAAAAATAGTAATTACGATTTTAAGAGTCATAACTCTTTCCTTAGGATTGACATTCTGTTTACTTACAGACTGTCCATTTATCCCCCGGGGGTCTTCCATTGAAGACTTTTTCTTCTGAATTATATATGGGCTATTAGCTACACACTTCTTCAAAGGGTTCCAACACCCCTGCACCTGTGAAGAATAGAGCACCAAGCGGCCGTATTAATTATGTGGCATGAAATCAAGAGCTGATCTCTGCATCTGCAGCTTCCCATTTACTTGCATGTATACACAAGTCAAGAATGCTTACCTTCACTGAATGAATCTTTAAAATAAATATTATGGGCTCACTGTTTATCACAATTTACATGAGACAAATGTGGCCAAATTATAGCTCAGTGTGTCTGCTGTCAGCAGCTGCAGCCCAAGGGAAAAAAAAAAGAATGGAGAGGCCAACGAGAGGGCTTTCTACAACACATTATTTTTGAGCCAACAGTACAAGAGCTTTTTTTTTTTTTCTTTTTGAATTCAGTTTCTCCAAGCTATTTATCAACGTCAATTGCACCATAATGCAAAGAGGAAATAGTAACAAAGAGATATGATTGTAGTCTGAGCGAGGATAAAAGAGAAAATCTAGAGTTGAGTGTTTTAGCTTCAGGGCAAGGATATTATTATACTATTTCTTAGCAAGTTTACATTAGGTCACAGTTTCACGGCTGATCAATTCTGAACCTTCAGAGACTCAACACCTTTGAGAAGAATGGGCTTTGGGGATGCTGCAAGGTGTGGACAATAAATATAGTATGTTGAAATATATTCTGCCATTAGCTATCTTCAAAAAAGAAAAATAATAATAACATAGTCTTCTGGCTTCCCAGTCTCATTTCCTAACTTTCTGAATTGATTTTCATGCTCATCTTCAAATGAGGAACCCAAAAAAGATCCTCAGGTTCTCTTACTTGGGCTTGGCAACTAAGACATTTTTCTATGTTCCTTGTATCAACTCCAACATAGATATTTAAATATTATGGAATTTTAAGAAAAAAAAAAAAAGAAAGACATGATCTTAGTATCACCCGAGACAAAATTACAGAACAGAGAATATGCAGTAGTCTTCTTCTTCTTCTTTTTTTTTTTCTTTTTTTTTTTGAGAGAGAGAATGAGAGAAAGAGAGAGCGAGTGCATGTGAGGGGCAGGGGAGAGGAAGAGGAAGAGAATTTTAAGCAGGTTCCACACCCAGCCCAGAGTTAACACAGAGATCTATCTCACAACCCTGAGACCATGACCAGAGCCAAAACCAAGAGTCCGATGCTTAACCAATGAGCTACCTAGGCACCATGAGTATGTGGTAGGCTGACTTCAGTAGCACTTTTTGTAAAAGTTCTTGAACCTCTGCGTGTTAGATGGTAGGAAAACCATTCCACTAGAAGTCAAGAGATCTGAATTTAGGTTCTGACTCTGCCACTAACTAGTTGAATGATCTGAGGTAAATAATTTATCCCTCTGAGCCTCAGTTTTACTATCTGTGAAATGGGAGATTTCAGTTGGATTTTATCTTACAGGCATATATTTTATATGTGTAAGTTCATGAATGCATGCATTTACACACATAATCTTCAGGTAAAAGATCCCAAGCTTGGATGATTTGGAAGGTAACTTTGAAATACTAGAGTCATTTTCATTTACGTTTGTTTCCCTCACAATTATCAATGCCTTAACCACTGTCAGCACAAATGTGATGCTTCTTCCATAACTTAAGACTCATAAATAACTAGACTCCCCAAATATTGAGAATCCTTACGAGAGCACAGTGCCTTTTTTTTTTTTTAATTTTCACCAGAAACAATTTTATAACTTGAGTTTATGTATAAATAAAAATCCTGTGGATGTACTTACGGTCTGCTAAACCAAGAAAAGACAACATAGTACTCTATTTCAAATTGCTCAAAAGTTCAGAACTGAATCTTAAAATCACCCCATCATTGCTGTCGGAGGATTCCTTGCATAATCAAGGAAGAGCTATTACAAAAACTATACTTTTTTTGTTGCTTGAGTTAACTCTCTTGAGGCACATTAACTTTTCTAAAGTGATAAGGCAACTTTTAAAAATTATAATAAGAATCCTACCTTACCTTGGTCAAACATTTTACAGTTTCCAAAGTGCTTTCATGTGAATTGCCCACAATGCACCTATACGTGGTGAGACAAAGTCCGGTCTCATTCCTCCCAGAAGGGAGCAGGCCCAAGACAAAGCCCCCTCTGATTTCCCCTAAACTCCCATCCTCTCCATACCTGTCCTGAGAACATGTTTCAATCAAAATCTGTATATTTGATATTCCAGGATTATTTCCCATGTGTTTCTTTCCCATATTTCCATGTTGAACTTACTGAACAGTTTAAGGTATTAAGAATGGTCAAGTTACAGAAGCATGAAAGGTATTTCATTCGTAATTTTATTTCTTCTGAAGATGAAACTGTTCTGTACCAAATGCTGTATTTGTTATTGTTTCCTGGGCTAAAAAAGAAAAGACTGAGCTTATTGAGAAGTCAAAAGAGTCAGCATTCATTGACTTCAGATAGATGTCTTCACCGAGAAAGACTACCACTCAAAAATCAAAAAATCACAGAGAGCCATGGCCTTTATTTACAAATTCTCCACTGCTTGCTAAATCAGCCTAGTTGTTTCCAGATTTCTACATGTCAATCCAAACCATGCAACAGAGGCCATGACTGGTTCTACTGATATTTAGGAGCCTGGCTTTAGTAAACCCTTAATTCCCTTGCTGGACTTGATCTTTCATGGTTTATGAATAAGCCTGCCCCCATTATAGCACTTACCTAATGGGACTGTAATTATTTCTCTACCTGTCTCCCCCACTAGACTGTAGCTCCATGAGGCCTAGACCCATGACTTACTCTCTTGTTCAGGGTACATATGGCACTCATTAAATGTTATGAATGAATGAATGAATGAATGAACGTATGTTATCGATGCATGGCAATTTTTTAATAAATGTGAACTCTGAGTCAGAATTAGGTGGGCAGCTAAATGGTGGTGCTATCATTCAATCCGCTTGAAAAGTACCCATCAAATTTCTGGTCCTGAACACTGGTTTCAACTACCTAAGAAACAGGCTGAAGCAAAAACAGGTTACTTGATTCCTATCTATTTAACTACCCACCTATTTACCTACTTACAGGACAGAGAGTTGTTATTCATAAAACTGTTTAGACCTACATATAAACCCATGTGGAGTACTCAGAGATGAACTTCTCAGGGACTTTGTTTAGACCAAGGAGTGGCTCCTAGAAAAGAAGGACTAGAGGAATATTCAAGGAGACTCATCTAGACACAGAATGGTGAGGGCAGGTGCACACTGATGGAAGGATCAGTGGGTTGAGATTTGTTTTAGGAGATTTGTGGAGCACCAGCAGCAAATGCCTTGGTATCAGAGGTTTCCCTGCAAGGACAGGCACTGGTGGTGGTTGGACACCCATTCACACAGCCACCCAGCACGCACCTTGCCAAAGCAAGGTGTATTTGTCACAAAAGGCCAAATCCTTTACTTAACTGCTACCAAGTCAATTATTGTGGCACCCCATATGGGAGGGGTGCCCCCTGGACTTATACACCATGGAAGGCCATCGCTCTGTTAGGCACTGAAGTATAAAGTTCCCTGATCAAAAGACAAGGGACTGAGAGACAGCCTAGGTTTCTGCGGACCAATGTCATCATTCTAGAGTCAGTTATCCACTCTGAGCACAGAGGAAAAGCCTGGAAGCCTCTTCCTGAAATGTATTTCAACAACTCCTTAAGTAGGAGGAAAAGATCAACAGAACAAAATAGCGAGAAACAGCTGCATAGCTGAGCACACATTTAAATATATGTGATTCGACTCTTCCTATTTGCTAGCTGCATGAGGTCACCTGAGAAAAATGCTCTCCCAGGGCAGACGGTGGTAATCATCCCCTTCCAAGGTCACTGCAGCTCACAGGAGACAGGAGACAGGCTAGGGGCCCTCACAGGCCCAGGCCAGATGCTAGCCTAGGCAGGCAGTGTTGAACGGAATCATGCCGGTGGTTCTGCTCAGCAAGAGGGAGAGTGGGAACCATGCTGGGCAAGAAGGAGATAAGGAACACTGGCCCTGTCTGGTCTTTTCAACAACTGAAGGGACTATGCCTCCTTCAGTCCAACCCCCCGGACCATCAATGAAACACCACTGAAAAGCTAACTTTGATAGGGGGGCTCACTGGACATGGGAGTAACGGAAGCCTTAGGAACTCCCTTTCTATTTGCCACTCTTGGGGGAGTGGGGTAGGAAGAGACTAAAATTGGTGTATAGCAAATAAGACAATAGCAAATAAACGTCAGACATATACACTGATAAAACAGACTCTGTAGAAAGCATCAAATGGAGACTCAAAATGACAAATATCGCAATCATACGAAATTTCCTTTGGGGGCCCAGTATAACAAAATTGGGCCCCTAGTGATGGCACTATAATTACATCTGTAGAGTTCAGTGATACCTGGAGGTGACATTTTAGGCCCTGTGGCAACTGACAAGCCTATTACTCTTTAAAATACTGAACAGTTCTAAATACAACAACTTTAATGCATGTGAGGCAAAAAAATCTATTCTGCACATTCCTGCTCTAGTTTAAACTTTCCCTGGGATGCCAGTTTGTCTCCCCATGTCTATGAATAGCCCTTGCTGCTGAAAAGAAAAATACTTAATAACCCTGAACCTAAAATTTCCTGGGTTCAGTAAAATCCATATTCATTCCACATAGGTTCTTCCCATTCATTTCTATCCATCAGCAAAACCAGGTGGTTTATAAAATAAGCAAAAGCGTCTCATCTTGCCCGTAAACTTCATCCTGCTTTTACCTTAGTTCTGGATCATCACAAACTTCCTGGCCATTGTCAAAACAAAATATGGGGAGACATTAAGTTGGCATTAAGTGTATAAGTTATGGAGGCATGACACAGATGGAGAAAGGGTCTAGTCAGGCAAGCTCATCATACAAACCTTCTAGATTGAAGAAAAATAAGGTAGAGACTAATATGATTTGGAAGAAAATAATATTTTTTAAAAATTTTATACATCATCTATATTTTAATTTTTCCTGCTGGTTTTTAAAAATGGGTTATGTTTTAGATGACACATAAATCACCTCTAATGAACCAGAGACCCATCAGATACTGTTAATAACTTGTGACTCCTTTCATGAAAGAGTATTTTCATTACAACACACCATCACTTTAATCTTTGCTTTCTCACCAAGTGTTGAGTTTTCTCACATTCCTGAGAAGCAGAAGGAAATTGGTGGTTGAACACGCTTTATAGAAAAGAAAAGGGCTATTCTGAAGTATGTCACCAGAAGACTACAACGACAGATTGAATAAATATATCAAATCAAGGGGTCTTTAAGAAAATTTACAAACAGAAGCCTGCAGTGAAATGAACCGCTGGATGAGTGTCCTCCGGGGACCCACACGACTCACCATTCCATGGCTCCCAAAGCCACAAGATACCGCGTGCCACTGCTGCCTCTTCTGTGCTGTGCTCACCTTCCTAAGAAATTTGGTTATAGCAAGAAAAACAGAGATTGGGCATACTCAGGTGAATGAGATTCAGAAACCAGATACTCAACGAGCTCTGAGACTGTTAAGAAGCACATCCCAACCGCTGAAGCCAGTAAGGCAAAACCAAGTCCAGCTCTACATTGGTGGAAGTCTTCTACAGCTGGAGATAAAGTTTCTATAGAAATAAATGTCTACAACAATTTGCTTTTATAGATGTTCCACCTAATTACTGGTACAACTGTTTTAAAGTTTTATGTATGAAGCCTATCTATTCATCATAGACTTTCTATATGCATATGACCAGATTTCTGCCTGCACCATATGCAACTTCCTACTAACTTCAGATGAAGAATGGAAGGCAAGGGGGCAATTGAATGAGTTGAGGCAAATCAGGAAAATTAACAGCATGTGTTTATTCAGTAACTAAAGTTCAATTCAAACTATGTTTTCGAGAGCAGTAGACCTACAAAGTATCTTAATGCATCACTTAATACATGAACAATATTAAGAAAACTCTAAAGGAAGGCCCCTGTAATCCCATCAATCTAACTTACTTTTATGAAACGATAAACATAGTGAGTCACCATGCTTCAATTTTTCTGGTTTCTCTTAACATTGTTCCATAAACATTTTATGGTCTGTACTTATCATTTTTAATTTCCATATAATTTGTATTTCATTGGGGCAATATTCCCATAAAGGGGGACATTTGGTTTTTTTTCACTCTTGCACTGTAGCATATAACACTTCAAGATCTGCATTCATCAAGCTCTTTTCCCTCTTTTAAATGGCTTGAGGATAAATTCCAAGCTGCAATTAGAGGATCAAAAGGTAAGATAGTCGAAACTAGTAAGAGAGGTCAAATTCACTTATTCAGATCTCTCTTCCATACAACATTGACCCTAGTAGAAGGATGAAACATGAGAGTCCTATCTTAAGAATATTCCAATGAAATGACCACCACAGAACCTGCGATCTTGACAGCATTCATGAATCTCCCTATATCAAAGGTTACTAAATTTTTTTGTTCATGGAAGAACTTTTGAATACTAAAGACCATGATTGGACATTTGAGAGCCTTAAATCGTTGATGTGCACCATCACCGTGCCGATGGGATGCATGGTTATCACACATGGCTCACTTGCTCTTTCTTTCACTCAACCTTGCTCTCATGGATTCAAGATGAAAAGTCAAACCTCTTTCCAATAAACATCGGCTCTTTCATTACCATCCTGATCACTCGCTCCTGTCTTTCAGCAAGGTAAATCACCATGCCACAGGACTCAGTTGGTTGAGTCTGACAGCCATGGTAATAAAATACCTTATATGCAAGCACAGAAATAATAAATGTTGCCCATTAATTATGATTGGTGGAACACGCATGAGGGATTTGAGGAACAGTGGTTTGTGTGGTAGCATGTTGCTTGAGAATCACGGGCCTATAAATCTCATACATAATGAACAAATGCAGGCATCCAAGGGAAAGTAACCTAAAATATAATACGCAAATGAGAAAAGTATCTAAAATTTCACCAGGCCGGTATATTAGCTCTGCTGCATCTGCTGGTTGTAGGTACTATCAGTCCTCTACAGGTGTAGTTTATGATACAATGTATCACAGAAATAGTTTCTCAGGGGGCACCTGGGTGGCTCAATGGTTAAGCCTCTGCCTTCGGCTCAGGTCATGATCTCAGGGTCCTGGGATCAAGTCCCGCATTGGGTTCTCTGCTCTGCAGGGAGCCTGCTTCCTCCTCTCTCTCTCTCTGCTTGCCTCTCTGACCACTTGTGATCTCTCTCTGTCAAATAAATAAAATCTTAAAAAAAAAAAAAAAAGAAATAGTTTCTCAGCCTACAGAGACTATAGGTTCAGTTTTAAAATAACAAGGTTTAGAATAACTAGTAGCAAACTGCACTGGTACCATTCAGTGACTATGTTATTCGGTGTCTAAGTAAATGGCTATAACTAAGTGACGAATATTCTCACTTTATTCAAAAGACAAAGAGGAGATATGAAACATCAACTCCTTTACTTTCATGTAGAAAGATCTACCATTGGATACCTCCTAAGATGTTAAAAATACACCATAAAAACTCACCGATAGGGATGGAAAGCAGATAGTGGTTGCCTGGAACCAGAGCCCAGGATGGGGGTGGAGAGTGGTTGATGAACAGTAGAGGGGTACAAAGGAAATTTCTGGGGCACTAGAAGTGCTGGATCTTGATTGTGGTGGTGACATAGGTGAACATAATGATCAAAACTCACTGAACAATAAAATAATAAAGTTGATTTTTTTTAAAGTGCCACAACTCACATTTCTTATTAGTTGTTAACCTCTTTTTTTTCCCCCAGTACCATCAAGAAAGTAACATTTTGCTAATATAATTGTCCTTGCCCCTCCAAATCAAATCTGACGATGTTAGTGCTGATCTTTGTCTAGCCATTTATCCACCAACACTCCTCTCTAATGCAGCTGACATTCACTCCTACCTGAGTAAACCATATGGGTCCAACAATTAATAATGTTCATTTTTAGGTATCAGAGCAAAAAGGGGCTTTAAGACATCTCCTTTAAGGAGATGGTTTAAGGGGTGAGGATTAAAAAAAGTATACAATGTTCTTTAATAGTAAGGTTCAATTGGCATGTCAATAATTGATGTGATCCTGAAGGTTTTAATTTTTGAAGACAAATTAGAATGTGGAATGGTGGTCAGGTTTTCAGTAATACCCTGGGTCAGATTCATTAAGCACTTGGTCTGTGCTTAGCCTACAAAAAAAGTTCAGCTGTCAAAATTAAAAAGCAGGTTTATTTCTAAAAAATACATGGAAAGATTTCTCAGACTCTTATGCCACTTCTGCTAAAATTCAAAGGCAATTTTAGCCATGGATATAGGCATCTATATCACTATCCAGCCCATTAGGTAACATATTTAGTACAGGGGATCCAAGTTCATCATTAGACCTTAGAATTAATGCATATTACATATGCCAGTTTAGGAGAAACTAGAGAAAAAACACCTCCCTGCTCTGCTCCAACAATACTCCTTTACCCTTGACAGTCACAGCTAAAGCTTAGCAAAGCAATTTCCTCATTTCCTGGATGCTGACTCTTACTTTTACTTGCTTCTTGACCAGAGTCAGGACTGCAATCTCAGAGGCCAAAACACGGAAAACAAAGACAGTAATGGAGAAAGCCCTAAGCTGTCAGAAAAGAGGCACTGATTCAGGGTTTCGTGAATTTCACTCTTTCCTTAAAATCCAAGGATAACTTCCATTAGTTCAACATTAGAGACATTTCAGGAATCTGCCTCCCCTCAATTCCACCAGCAAACAATTAACAAGTGACATGCGTACTGGGATACAGGTGGTATGAGATGCTGTGATGGGACCGCAGAAGGAAGGTGTGGAATCCAAGTTCCCATCTAGAGTGGGAATCACCAAAAACGTCCTTTCCAGATAGTCAGGATGCTTCTACAGGAACACTTCTGGGGACAGAGATTCACCAGCTTGGCAAGTCATTTGGTCCACAGCTGGAGGGTTTAACTTCGAGGACATTTTCTCTTAGAATGAGCTGAAACAGACCCATCAAAGCCCCTTCTCTAACATCAGTTTTTCTTCTGCAGTGATACAAATACACTTCAATACCTTCCTATACTATTCTATATATACTTCCTATACATCCTATATATGTAAAGTCGTTCTTGAAATATTTAAGATGAATAGTATCCCTCTTAGGGCTCTCCTTTCTAGGCCCAAAAGGTCCTTTCAAAAATGGGTTAACTTTCTGATTTCCCTCCACAGGACATGTCTGTCAGCCAGTGGGCCCTGGATCCCAATACCACTGGCACTGACTGAGTTCAGGACACTCAAACTATTCTGCAAATGACCTATTTTCAAGTCCCAATCCTTCTATATTTGAGGAACTGACTCATCCTTGTGAAATTCTCATTGCGTTAGTTTCGCCTGTCAATCAAGCTCACTCAGATTCTCTTTGACTCAGGATTCTGCGAGGAATGACTAATGTAACCATTCCAGCTTTGTGTAATATGCCAACCTAAAAACCACTATTTTAGCTTTCTACTTTAAAGTCACTGATAATGGGGCGCCTGGGTGGCTCAGTCAATTAAGTGTCTGCATTCAGCTCATGATTCTAGGGTGCTGGGGTTGAGTCCCGCATGGGGCTCCCTGGTCAGAGGAGAGTCTGCTTTTCTCTCTCTCTCTGCCCCTACTTTCTCTCTCTTTCTCTCTCTCTCGTTCTCTCTCTCTCTCTAATAAATAAATAAAATATTAAAAAAAATAAAGTCACTAATAGAAATGATAAAGAGGAGAAAGCCAAAAACAGAGCTAGTCCTGATGAATCAAAGGGTGAGAAAGTCTACTGGAGGATCATGGTAGGAGAGTAAGGGTTGCAGTTGGTAACTCTGACACTTATCAACTCTGTGATCCTGGAAAAATTAATCTTTCTGAGCCTGTTTCTTCATCTATACAATGATATTAATATCACCCAATAGGACAGAGAGATTATTGTATTTTACACATAGTACATGTTCAGTAAATTTATGTTGAGCAGATGATAAGCCTTTTGTAAAGGATGAAAGGTCATAAAATTATGAAAGGTCATAATCCAATATGCTTAATTGTCTCTAGTTTTTATATCCAAAAATTATTATGTAAGTCAACTGCTTAATTAGACACTTTTAGAAGCTGCCTTTCAGGTTACTAAAATAACGATTAGTAAAACTGTATTGTTATTGTAGTGCTCCCTCTCTTTACCCTCTCTTTGATTACCTTTTGTGAACTCTTCCACTTTTTTATAGGGGAAATAATTCCACTAATAGATTTTTTTCATAGTTCTTATTTTGTAATTTATCTTAATTATCTTAATTAGTCCTCTGCCTGCTCTCCAAGTATTTACATGTTCCAAATTGTGAAACTTGTTAGACTGTGCTCTCTCCCAAAGCGGGGAACAAGTCTGATTTAGTCTGATGGGTCTGACATCCAAGTCTTTCCCAGTCTGGCCCCAGCTACCATCTCTGTGCATCTTTCCTGCATCCCAGGGCCCTCCTGCTCACCTGCAGCTGCTCCTGGCTACTTTTAGATGCTTCTGATGGCAACAGATCTCTGCCTGGAGGATGTACCTTTCACCCAGTCTCCTACATAGCTTTCAGGGCTCATCCAGTCCTCTCCTCCAGGAAGCCTTGTACACCTATGATTTCCCCCAGCAGAGTACTAGTCACACTAGGTCACAATTGTCCACCATGCTGCTGCTTCAGGGCAGAAACCATTTTTATCCATGTAACAAGATGCTTGGTACATGGCCCCTTTCCCTGCAACTGCTGAATGAACAGTTCAGAGCTTGAGACACAGGACACTGGGGGGTCTCTGCACAGGATGGAAGAATGCCTTCCTTGTTCTACTTGGACATCCTGCCTCTACATTATTCCTCCACTTCTCACTCATAGCTGACATCTTGTTTGCTCAGTAGATACTTGCTGATATATTTTTTTTGAACATATAATTAGTTCACACTTCTTTACAGGTTTGAATCCTCCTCTCACCCCCCCCCCTTTTTTTTTCAAGAGGTTTTGAGTTTTATGAAATGATTTACAGAGCTCGCATTCACCAGCGTGGCCACCAGAACAAAAATGTTGGGTGGGTCTTAACAAAACGATAAAAAGTATTTATACTGTATGCATTATTCCTACCTCCCCCTAACCTCACCAAAGGTAAAGCAGAGATCTTGTTTGTTTGTCCTTGCTTTTTTACTTATCCCTAGATGTGTCACCATCGTTGGCCTCTCCAAGTCATCTGCTACTACTTTTAACTGGCCTCCTTGATTTGGACCAACCAACTCACTTTCGGCCAAATTAAGGAACTCCGGGGGCTAGAAAGCGCTAAATATAAATATCTACTTGCCCCGACTGCTCCCCCAAATGTTTCCCATTACTGGGGCTTCGAGCGCAAGCACACATCCAAGACAGCAATCACATCAAATAGGGCCAAGATGACCGCTCTCCCCCTCCCCCGTCCCCCGACGTCCTAATCAGTCACCACCTCCCGGAAGGAAAACAAACCGGCCGAGACACATCCCTCCACGTGCAGCGGGCGCCCTAAGGCTGCCAGGCAAAAGGGCGACGCGCGTCCCCATTATTGCGCGCGCCGCCTCGCCCTTCCAGGAGTCCTCGCGTGACTGGCGGCGGTGCCCGCACCTTGGAGGCGGCGTGCGGACTGGGGTGCGGGAGAGGCGCGCGCTCGCCGGGGGATCAGGGCCCCTTGATGTCTGCGCCCCCCCTGCCTCTTCCCGGGCACCGATCGCCGCCTTCCCGCCCCGGGTGGGGCCGCGGGCGGCAGTGGCCCCGGGCTCTCGGCCGCTGCCTGGGAGCCAAAGGGTCAGCTTTAGTTTCACAACAAAGTCTCTTCGTCACTGAGATCCGCCTGGAGGCCAAAGCGGCCGGGCAGCCCGGGCAGGGGCCGGAGCGCCGCCGCCGGTGCCGAAGGTGGGAAGAGAGCGCGCGAGGGGAGGGTGACCGGCGACAGGGTCCCCGGCGGCTGGACTTACTCGTGTCACAACTGCGGCGACGAGGGGCTGAGGAACCGGTTCTTCCAAAAACCAAACCGAAAATGGGTAACGGAGAGGCCAGGGCAGCGCTAAGAGGGGTTCTGTCTCTGTGTTTAGGGCAAAAACTGCTCTGGCTTCCAGAAATTCGAGCCAGTGGTGGCTTTTTTCTTTCTTTCCTCCTTAAATGCGCCTGTGCGTCGGATTTGAGGGGCGCCCTTTGCGCGGCTCCGAGTGCGCAACGACAGCAGGGCAGGCGCTGGCGAGGGCAACCCTCTTCCCAGCACCCCCGGTCTTCCCAGTACCCCCTTCTCGGTCCCCAGCCCCCTCGCTGTGCCCCGACTTCCCTCCGCACCCGAGCCGGCGCCTGGGCCTGCTGCCCACGCCCCGCGGAGTGTCTAGGACTCCTCAGCCCTTGCAGTGTTTAAACTGAGGGAGAAGGTGGTGGGGGTTGGTCTATCAACGTGGGGGAGTTAGGTGTGCTCGAGGTGGACCTTAAGGGAGGACAGGCGGAGTGACATGGTGTTTTTTTTTCCCCCTGCTGGGGTGGGGAGGATTTAAAGGGATAAGCAGTCAGACTGAAACTTACTAAGACATCTGGGATTCAAATAATTTTATAAGTGGTCTTAAAGGTATGTACTCTTAAGGAAACTGAGACAAAGAGTAGTAAGTGGATTACCCCCAAATCGTTCAGCCAGGACTAAATGTCCCGTCTCGCCCTTTCTACTAATTTTTTTTTCTTTTTTTCTTTCTTTCTTTTTTTTTTTTTTTTTTTTCCTTTTGCCTTTGTTGCATCACGGAACCCTTTGGGAGAGTAGGGTGAAGTTTCTGTAACCTCAAAATCCCTCTGTATGTGTGAGTTAATGAGGGCTGGAGCCAACCTGGATTCAACCTGTGAAGTATTTCGGCTTTGGATGAAGCATCCATCACAGGCCTGTAACCCGAGATACGCCTTCTTTGGGAACTTCCGCTTACTTGAGTAGGGGAATCCAATCACAAGCAGTGAAAGATATGCAAATACTTTGATGATTTGCTCTTATAAGGACTCAGGCTTCTCAGTGAGCTTTAAAATGTTTGCAGTTCTCTCTCCCTCTCAAATAAAATGCCTTCCCCTTCCTCACTCAGTTATTCACATCAAATGAGATCATGTAGGCAAAAGGCCCTCGGAAAGTATAAAGCGTGGCATGAATACAAATATAATTGTGCATACTCTTCAAACTCATCTAGAGTCACATGCTTTCCTGTTGTTTCTATCAGTCAAGTGTCTGTTGACTTGTACTAAATACCATGAAGTTAAGAGTCAGAATCCTTCATCTTCAAAGACCATAGGTTATAGATTCTGAGATAAGACCAACACACAGGAAATAAGTAGAAACATGCACAGACTGATTTTTGGCCCTAAACTGCTGGGTGTTTATGTGGATGCAGACCCTGAAACTTTCCAAAATAGACCATATATATCAGGTGAGAAGACTTCTTGTAGAAGTCAGTGTGCTGATAGTTTGTTAACCTAATAACCCCAATATCTTGTCTTAATAAAAATATTAACCAAATCGGCAAATTGATGAGGATGGCTTTGCCTATTGGAATCCATTGCTTATCCTTTCCACCCATTATGACATAAAAAATTTTTTATAATATAAAAAAGCAAATCCAGAGTCTTTTAAAGCAACAATAACCACAAACTTCCAAATACAAGTGTCTGCTATGAACTCACCAAAAGCAATGAAAGTTTCTTTTGTCAAAGACTACAGGTATAGTATTTATATGAAAATCATATTTAAAAAGTCAGTCTCTATAACTTAGAAGTAACATATAATCTAAAAATTTTATGGGTTAATACAGTCCTTTGATCCCTGATCCTAAAATTTCCTTAAAAAATATATATATATACATATATATATTTAATATATATGTATATAATTTATATACATATATATTATGTATGTATAATTTGTATGTATGTATGTATACATATGTATGTATGTATATTATGTATGTATAT